>NC_141614.1:48658602-48813602 GCF_047967505.1 Dipteris shenzhenensis
CGGCTGCACCTCTATCTTCTGGTTATAGAGCCATGAACATGTTTTAACTCGGGCTTATGGAATAGATAATACATGTGGAGAGAATCTGCCACACAATCTAACACTTCCTGGGAAAGCTCACAAAAGCCAAGTGAAAGAAAAGCTGACTGCATATATTCATGAGCATAGGGACAAGTATGCCAGCAATTCTACATATCTATATTATATTACAGTCTCGAGCTTTTGTTAATCTATGTATGCTGGCCATTTTACGTCTACTTGAGTTTTTCTACTGAAATTTCAACGCAGGGACTTCAAGGGCATAGCAGAACTAGTTACTACTCATCACGAGGAGCTAGCAGAACTAGGATGGGTTGCAACCCTTAGACTCCCTATTAATCCTTGAATTTTTAATGAGAAGGCTCTTTAATGTCGGATACTTTACTTCTGGGTTTCTTAACAAGGATGGCCCCTTTGTAAGTTTTTCCTTAACTTTGGTTTAGTATGTCACAAGTCATAGAATCCCATGATTATTGTTACTACATGATTCCTTTATGTGAGAATTGATAATGTTCATAAAAAATAAGTCTCTCTTGTTTCTTTGAGAGAGAACCCATGTATACTTATATTTCCCATGCCTCCAGGTATTTGGAATATTATGGAAGAATGAAAAATGCCAAGGTTCATTGATGATGCTCTAGATAACCTTAGTTAGATGTTTTACACTGAAGATCTCTTAGCATAATCTCCTACTCTTAATGGCGTTAAGCATATATTCTATATCAGTATTTTCCGTAGTGGCTTTTGACTATATAGTCTTTGGGAAATTCCCTATAATACTTTTTATGTAACTTATTTCCATGGTGGCATAGTTATGTATAATACCATGGAGTACTTGGTTGGAAGACCCATATTTATGGTTTATTTGAGATTCCCACTTATTACTTGAATTTCACTAACATTTTATATGCATTTCTTCTTATTTTTAATTGCCCACCTCAGATTACTATTGAATAGCAAAATGCCAAGATTTGATTATGCTAACCTAGATCCAGTGACACGGATAACAATTGTGTGCTGGCATTGAAGCCTAGCTTCCACAACTTAAATGAATTGTTCTAACTTTCATTTGGTTGTGATGGTGCCAGGTAAGTTGGCATACCTTTCCATCAGATTTGCATTGGAAAATCTAAGGCATGAAGATACGGTGTTGGCAACTTCGAGGAGTACTCTACAATGGATTATCTCCAAGTACTGATAAATAAGATTGGACTTTCTATTGGAGTCATCAGTATTGTTGTACTTTTTGCAATTTACTGGCATGAATGCAAGTATAAAAATTGACTCCCACTTTGACACCTTGCCCAGAGGAATGGTATGATATGGATTATTCTCACTTATGCGGTATTAAGAGATTGGTTATTAATGGACTACTCTCACTAGGTGTTTGGAAAGGGCAATAGCAGATGTTTGCAATTGGTTTACTTTGACATTGGAAACTGGTCCAATAGTATAGTAGGATAGATGTTTGATAGGATGAACACACACCGAGAGAGAGAAAGAGAGTGACTGCACTAATAGGCATGCCTCAACTGTTTTATGTTGAGCCTAATATACAAATACTTTTGGCACTATGTAGTATGCCAACATATAATTGCCAGGGAAGGAAGGCCCAAAAGCATGCTTCAATTTGCATAGAGAGTGCCTACAATTGTGTGTGTGTCATTGATACACGTGTGTAGGCATATTAAAATGTGTTGTGACTGCTACCCTTCAAGAAAAGAGTTCTTTAAAAGTTTGCACAATAACACACACATTGAGAGAGAGAAAGAGAGTAGCTATTAATTCTTATTGGGAATTCATGCACGTCTTACATCCAAATTTCTCTTTCACCTTAAAGCCCTTGTGTGTGTGTGTGTGTGTGTGTGTATGTTCAGTGCTACCCATAAAGAAAAGAACTTGAGCTTGAGAAGCCTTTTTTTTATAAAGTTCTTAAAAAATAATTTTCTTTAGGAGCTTAAATATTTTTTTTGCTTTCAACACTCAACTTTCATTCACTCTGATGTGTAGGCCATATAAAAACAACGATCACATTTTGAATTTTAGCTTTTCCTCCTCAATAGATGTACGATCTTGCCAAGGAAAAGAAACTGTGACTACAGCCATCATAGTACATAGACAAACACACACATTGAGAGAGAGAAAGAGAGTAGCTATTAATCCTTGTTGGGAATTCATGCACATCTAACATCCAAACTTCTCTTTCACCTTAGAGCCCTTGTTTTACGATTTATGTGATTCAATGGTTGCATAAATTTCCAAGTGAACACTCTAATATCACCACACATAAATTTGAAATAGTGTTCCCTCCCTCTCTTCTTAAAGAGTCTCTTTTCTCCAATCATTATTAGCTAATCCCACAAAATTTCAAAGTTTTCCTATAGGATCAAAAGATTGTGCAAATATCAAAGAAATATCCCCTTTGCCTAATCTTAACTCTATTATTTCCTTGACCAATACAGACCAAAAACTTAAGTTTCTTATCAAGAGACTATTTATGCTCTTAAATGTGAGAAGTCTTTTAATAGATCTACTCTATGATATTTAAAAATCTATTTGAGAAATAAATCAACATCACCAACCTAATGTGTAGGTAGTGGAGGGGATGTACTTGTGGTATGGACAGTTTGGGTAAGATGCCACTTGAGTTGATTGGACTGCACACACACACACACACACACACACACACACACACACATGTTGTGCTAGCCCTTGGAAATATTAAATCACAACTTCACAAGTTGTGCTAGCCCTTGGAAATGAAATGCTACAATTTTAATTGATTCAAGTTGATTCATCGACACAGATTTAAATTTGATTGTCTCAAGAATTACACAATTAGTATCTTGTTCCTCAATCTAGTACTGATTTAAACTTTTCAATATCAAGAAGTCCACAACAATAGCAACATACAACAAGATATAATCAAGCTCTATAGTCATATTCCAGAGAATTATCCAGATCTAGACTCATCTTGAGAAGCCTTTAAGATCCCCTCTTAGATTTTTTATATTAAAAAAGAGCTTTAAAAATAAATTTCTTTAAGAGCTTTAAAAATACGTTTTTGCTTTCAGCACTCAACTTTCATTCAACCAGATCTAAGGTCCCCTACACATCAATAATATAGTTTCTTAAACATCATTTCATGAGCTTTAGAAAACAATTTGAGAAGCCTTTAAATAATTAGAAATGAAATTGATTTGAAAAAGCCTTAAAAATGAGTATGAAACTTTATTAAAGAAATTGGTCGAGAAGCTTAAAAGATCACTTAAAAGACAAACAAATGTACATCACTAACGTGATATGTAGGTGGTAGAGGGGATGTACTCATGATACGAAAAGTTGGTGAGATGCCACCGACTGAACATGACTGCCTATAATAAAAAAATCCCCACAAAAAAGGGTTAGGTGAGATACACCTCCCTGTCTCTGTCTCTGTCTCTGTCTGTCTGTTTGTCTATTTCTCTCTCTCTCTCTCTCTCTCTCTCTCTCTCTCTCCCCCCTTAAAGAGTAGTATAGAAGTTAAGATATAGAAGTATAGAAGTATAGATGATTTCACTTCTATTATAACCTGATTCTATCCTTTAATGCTCTTGCATACCCATGCTTTAATTGGCAAATACTCCTTTTCAAACTATAAGGTCGCACTTGTGAGAGACATATCTCTGCATCTCAACTTGCAGAGTAGCTTTGCCTCGGTTACATTGCCTCTTTGGTTCCCTCTCTGGCTCCTCCCTTCCAAGTCTCTGTATTTCTGGTAGCCAATAGGAGACGTAAAGAGGAAGAATCAAAGTGTAGATGCCTTTGCTTTTGGTGAACCCTTATCGCCCGAGCGGGAGAGCACAACGAAGCTATTGGGTGAATTGGGGATAGATTGTGGTGCTAGGCATAGTCTAGGAGACATTTACATTATCTGTGACTTGATTGTCCTTCCGCATCTATCACATGGCTTGCTAACGAATTTCGTGATGCGTTTGTGAAAAAACAAATGCAAAGACGTGAAGGGAGGCTAAAGAAGAAGAAGATGACCAGAAGCAACAAAAGAAGAAGAAGATGACTAGAAGCAACAAAAGAAGAAGAAAGGTCATCCCACTAACCATAGTCAAAGAACATGAGTACCAAGATGGAACTCCGATCATTGATGGAAGTAGGAACATACTGAACATGTTTCAAATGGAAAATTAAGTGCTAACGAGGACAATGGTGCACAGGCAAGTGTTGTTGTAGGTGCATGGCCAAGCTAACTGCGGGTGTTGTTGAGCGCAGCCTGTAATTTTGCCAGAGGATAGTGGTGCGCATGCGGGTGTTGCTTTGTCGGGTGGCCGCACCTACTCTAGCAGCAGTCTCTAAGGAGCTACAATAGTTCTCATCCACCTATGACACATTGCAGGGACAATGCCAAAATTAGGAGGATGACGCAATGTAATTGAGCACGATGTTGCTTCTAGTCATCTTCTTCTTCTACAGCCTCCCTTCACGTTCACAACTTCTCTATTTTGCTCCAACACCAGCTCAAGAATTCAAAATGGTTGTCCACATATGCTACATTGCAGGGACGATGCCAAAATTAGGAGGATGATGCAATCAGTCTTAATTCAGTGCCTTTTCCAGATGGTCTTCTCTTTCCAAGAAAATATCATGTAGAGGCTTTTCGTTTCTTGGTTCGGAAAAACATAGAAGAGCTAATCATGCAGTTTGATCAAACCGGAGGCAAGGCCCGGGTGTTCTTTCATCTTGCTCTAGTTGTTCAATCTTCAGTCTCCCAAGAAGCACACTTGTCTTGAAGCACTTTTGATTCAAGCTCGCTATCTCCTTAGCCATTTCCATTGTGCCATTCTAGAAAGTACATAATGGTAAAAGGGTCACCAGTGCACTTGTCTTAGGATCCCAAGAAGCCAAAATAGAGTTAGTTTACAACAATGAAGATCTATGGCATTGCATTTGCTAATGTATGAAAGAAAAAGAAATCTCTACTAATCACATACCTCAAGTTGGCTATCGATAGGTTGCGCAATCAAAGAAGTTGAGTAGTGTACTAATCGGGTTGGTTTCCCCTATGCTACTTTGTAAAAGTTGGCTGACACTCTTGGGTGCTCCCTTGCGCTCTTCTCCCACAACTTCAATAATAGGATTGCTTGCTTTCTCAGGCTCTTCTCCCACAACTTCAAGAACTGAACTCGTCTCGAGCCTGGGCATGTCCATGTTTCTTCTTTTCTCTAATGTATTCTTGAGTCTTTGTTCAAGTCTTTGTAATAACTGAAGGGATGCATGCACAGCTGTGGGAACAATGGAAGGAGAGGCATGGTTGGGAGAGCATTTCTAAGGCACCAAGTGGCAGAGCCTTCAAGGACACGTGGATCCTCTCCTTCATAGATAGAATAGAAGGTTTAGCATTTTTTATTTTGTGTTTTTGTTTTAAGACAGGTTTACAACATGATGAGAATTGTAAAGACCTCCAAAGGAAAATGTTTCTGTGTTGGGATGGAAATCATCAGACATAGGATTGGATGGAAGAAATAAATTATTCTTTTAGAGATATGATGTCTCCAAACATGTTTTAGTGAAGGCAACTTTCATTGCTATTACTAGTGCAGATGAGTTACCCTTAATAGGGGCTTTAAATAGATTGAACTAGTATGTGCTGACTTCTTGTCCTTTGGCATTGAAAATGGTGTATTATGGTGAAAAATGATTTGAGGCTTTATTGAAAATATCTTCTTTTGTAGGATGAATGAGGAGGCCTTTGTGGTTGTGTGATATACTTTATTCAATAAGAAAGCTTGGAGAAATAGACCCATCTTGGTTTGCAGATAGATTTACGCCAGAGGAGCATGAACATGTATTAAATGATATTTTAAAAGATGTGCAACTTGTTTAATCTACTTCCAAGTTTTTTTGTCTTCTATGATTATTCTTTCTACCTTTAAATAAGGGTGGCACGAGAGAGGGACCATGCAAGAACGGGGAAGGTTCATTGGTATCCATTGACACGTTTTATGCTTGCTAAAATCTTGTTTACACTAAGCTTTCTATAATGATATGTTAAAGTCTAGTATTAACCATTGTTGGGTGGATTTTTCTTCCATAAAACACTCCATGCTATGCATAATTTCTATTGGTATCGAATGAAATTTTTGAATGTTTCACTATGCAAAGTGATGTTGAGAATGAAATGCAAGCTGAGAGAAAAAGAAATGTTTGAAAATAGGGTTTGGCTTTTGAGGAGGTCAAAGTCAGAAAGAAGTTCTCGAACAAGATGAGTAAGTATCTCGGGATAGTTGATCCCTTGAATGGAAACAAGTAGTTTGAGATGGTGACCAGCAAAACAGTAAAGGAAAAGAGATTCAAGCTAAAATTGGAAAACTTTAACCCATTTGTGCATTGTGGAGCTAAATAATGACTTGAAATGCAAGATTTTGGGATACTGTATGAGTAGAAAAGAAGTGCGAGATCAACATGGAGTCCCTCCAGCTAAAATTCCATTACTTTACAATAGAGTTCCATGCTAGTACACGATCTTTAATTTTTTAAGTGTTGAAATAATACTTGAACAAATAGGAGACAAGGAGTTTCATGTTTGGGTTGGAAAAGAGGCCTTTTATGAGACACTGATGGAGAGAACTAACAACTTGAAGCAGCAAATCATTATTGATGAAGGTGACAATATACAATATCTTAGGCATGCTTTTGTTTGCAAGTGCAATAGACATGGTTTTGATACTAATTTATTTTGGCCCCACTTCTAAAATAGGTTCTGACTTGTGCCTATGACAATAAAAATTGCAGGTTATGTCTATCCTTTTCGTATTCGCTATCCTAAAGAAAAATTTGAAGCATTATTGCACAAAGCAGAGCCTACTTTGAGTGGTAAAATGCGTGAAGAGATTGGCTTTGCTTCAAAGAGGCTCCTGTGGAGGTAGCTGCTCTCTTTATTTGTAATGTAGATTTCATGTTTATTTTGTACTTCTTGCATTTATTTCAAGATTTTCTTTGTAGATTTTTGTTTCATTTGTTTGTTGCGGGGAAAATACCACCCATGCCAGTTGAGTGTGATATGTGGAATCAAATCACCATGTCAAAGGATCTTACAATGTACTCTGGCCATGCAAATCGGGAAAAAAGGGTGGGCTAATCGGATTAGGAGGTGGAGTACTATCCATGGTGGTTAGATTTCATGCTAGGTTTTTATCCTTCACATGAGCTTGTGCAATATAGATTACATGAAGAAGGTGCACTCACTATAACAGAGAAAGGTAAGGAGGAGGGGAAAAAAATGGTGCTGGTCCCTTTCACTGTCACCATTCCTAGTCCCCATGAGAAGCCAAAAGATCCAAAATCATCACAACTTCCACCTTTAGATGATGTCTCCATGAAAGACAATTGTGAGCCAAAGAGGACACACAAAGAGATTGCTATTTACAAGAATATGAAAACTATACCTCTTCAACTGCAAATACCTTCTCAGTGTCTAGTCTTGCAGGTAAATGTGTGCAAAATGTGGGAGACACTCTCTAAGAAAGAAACATGCAAAGAGTATGAGAAAATAAGGGATTTTCTTATCTCAAATATTGGTGGTAATTGTAGAATGAAAAAGGGCTTGTCTACCACAGTGGCTGCAGATATGATTTTTCCAGACTTGCCTACTGGTGTTTTGGTTGAGGGTTTCAAGAAATCCCATCATGGAATGAATGGTCTTTGAAATTGTTGGAGGCAACTCTTGGTTTGGGTATGGCACTAGTTGATGATGGGGGATGAGTTTTATTATTCTCTTCCACACAACATAGAAGAGAAACAGATATACAGATTGGAAGGTTCAAATATGACGTTCATTTTCGTGTGCACTTGAGAGCCATAGAGCCTTTTGGAAGTATGGCCAATGGAGTAAAGGTCATTTTGAATCCAATCATTCTCCTCCATTGTTCTTTCATTCCATTTATTATTCTTAAAATTTAGCATGTAAATATCCTATGGACTTGTACTTTTCAAAACTTGAAGTTGTGTTGATATGGGTTGCAAGTTTTTGCATTCGACTTGTACGTTCTATGTAGAGCTCGTTGCTCTCCTATTGTGCATGTTGATAGAGCAATGCTTGTGGATAAAAAGATTTTTAGCTTCAAATCTGATGTATGGGCACACTACCTTCCACATTTGGAGTGGTCTATTGCAAGTGAAAAGTGGCTTACTAATGCAATTCCTAATAGCTGCCTTCTGCAAAGAGGGAGGGGTGTTGTTTGATGTCTTTCTTGGTTGTGGTGGTAGCCCACAGGCAACTCGGAATGTTGAAGTTCATGTTGTTGGCATTGATTTTGACAAAGATGTGATAGAATGGGTTGAAGATTAGAAGGGTCGATAAGACTACTCTTTTTTCATGGTAATAAAAATTTAACTTTGCTTCCTACATTTCATAAACTATGGTTTTACATGCTTATGCGCACTCATGGGAGGAAAGTAGATTCCATCTGCATCAACCAATGAAGAGTTCTTGCCAGAGTATGGCAAGGAACCAATTATACCAGACTTGTGGTACATAAAACTATGACATTCTAGACTTTTGAGTGTCAAGCATTCTCATGGCATTGTACCCTTCAAGCTTTTGATAATTACTAGGACTTTGCCATGTTATGCAGAGTCGCAAGCATCCTACATGGCAAGGCATGAGAAAATCTGTGATACACGTCATATGAAGAGAAAGAAGAGAAATCATTGTGTGTTTGTAGATGACATTGCATTGGAGGATGATGATTTTGAAGATGAACCATAGGGATACACATGGACATTGCCCAAATGTTTTTCATGTAGTATTGCTATGTGCACTCATATACTTTGTTTCTCTTGAACAATGAAATTTGTTGGGGGTTTTTCATTTCAAAGTTTTAATGTTTGTAGCTAGCCACTACGGAAACACATTGACATTGTATTGTTTTCCACATAGTATCCATAAGTGCAAGCTTACTGTGGTTCTCTTGAACTGCTAATCTTTTCATAGGGTTTTTGTTACAAATTAAGCACGGCTTTTGTAATTATAATTTGTCCTCTAATAGTATTATAGGTTAAGTTTTATGTTTTGCTAGTTGTTTTGACTCTTTTATATGAAAGTTTTATAGCTATCCCCTTGAGAAACACATGGTCATTGTCCATTATTCTCCATGTGGCATTGCTAAGTGTGAGTCTACTCAGTATCACTTTACTTGTAATTTTGGTGGAGGTTTTTCATTTCAAAGTAAGAAAGGCTTTCATGTCGGTTCAAAGTCATTAATCATATGAATTACAATTCGTCTAATAATACTACTATTGGTATCTTTCTTTGCTTTGCTAATTGTGAGGTTTATAGCTAGCCACTACCTCTATAACATTCACATAGAAAAAAGCTCACAAAACTCGCAAACTTGCATAAAACTTTACTCACACAATGCCAAGCCCCTCATGAAGTGTGTTCTACTCTCTTCCCATGTGCTTAAAATTTCCTTTGCTCATTTCTCAATGATGGGATGGTATTGACTTTTGGAATGAATGTTTGAAGTAGCCTACAAAGAAAATTTGATGAGAATCCTTGAAGAAATAGTGTAGTAAAATGCACAAGTGAATTGAATTTGTTCCTAATACTTACTCAAGAGGGCGGTCATGCTTGCGTTTTACCATTCATAGCTTGCTTGCATATTTAGACCCCTCATGAATTGTGTTCTACTCTCTTCCCTTGTGCTTAAAATTTCCTTTGCTCATTTCTCAATGATGAGATGGTATTGACTTTTGGAATCAATTTTTGAAGTAGCCTACAAAGAAAATTTGATGAGAATACTTGAAGAAATAGTGTAGTAAAATGCACAAGCGAATTGAATTTGTTCCTAATACTTACTCAAGAGGGTAGTCATGCTCGCGTTACCATTCATAGCTTGCTTGTATATTTAAAATCAATAGACTGGTTGTAAGATGAGATCTGCTTGCCTTGAAGAGCATTATGGTTTCCTTAGCTTGTAATCTCCCTCTTGGGGATTCATGGTATGTAGTGGCTCACTGACTAATGGCTCATTCTCAAGTAGATCTTCTTCATGTGCCTCAATGAAAGGTGGAACAAATTAATTATATATCTTATCTTGCACAATTGCATCATCGATGTTTTCTTCATTGAATGCATGCTCCTCCTCATTGCATTGATGCAAGGGATATCGCCTCCTTCAAGTGACACGCTCCTCCTTTGGAACATGCCTATGGTTCATAGTAGCTAGGATTCATTAGCATGACATTGTATAGCATGCTTATGCATAGTGCTTGGAAATATATCTTCTTCCTATGATGAGAGATGATGGGTGAAAAATCAAGTAAATTTATGCAAACAAAAAATATTGAAGAAAAGAGTGTGGAAAAACCTTTCATACCTCCTCATTTACAAAAATGGGAGGTGGTGGTTGGAAGTGACCATAATCTCAAATATGTGTCATGGTTATAGTGAGTTATCTTAATATCAAACCTTTGTGTGATGTAGGTATTATTTTGAAAAGATATAAGGCTCTTGTGCATGGCAACTCTTTAGAGTTCAATGAGCTTGAGGTCATGTACAAAAACAAATCACCAAAATATTAGCGACTCAACTCAAATATCAACTCTATGAAACTCAAACACAAAAGATGGTGTGAAAAGATACATAGGCATATTAATCATAAAAAAAATTACCAGATTTTGTAATAACAAACAAGCATACATTATGCAAGTATCAAAAAAACATGCACACTTGAGTCACCTCAATTTATTACCTAGCAAGATTATGATTCCCACCCATTTTTGTTCCATTTAGGTCAATGTAGCCCCATATGCCCTTGATGGACCTCGATTTGATACCTAGGTGGGCTAGGAATAAAAAATGATGACATCCATTAAAATGCAAGGCTTTGTAGGTCTAAAAAAGTTCGAGACCAAATGTGGTAGGATGCTTGCTTGCACTATTTTTGAGATCCCTTAGCACATTTTTTTTCCATTTGGATCAATGTATCTGGACTTACCCTTGACGTATCCAAATTTAGAGCCGACTAGGGGAGGACTATAAAATGATTACATCTATTAAAATTTGAGCCCTTGTAGGTCCTAATGGGAAACACTTCATATCCAAACCAAGTCTTTTTCATTGGGATCAATTTAGCCCAACCTTCCTTGATGCTTCCCTGATGCACCCAATTTAGGGCTTGGGTGGAAAATTAAAACTGACCTCTAAGAAAACGTGAGAATTTGTAGTTATAAATGGAACCAAAATTGGTAGGATTCTTGGTTGCACTATTTAATATCTCCCTACAAAGTTGTATTTCATTGGGGTCAACTTGGCCCACCATGCCAATGATGTACCCCAATTTAGTGCCTCTTTAGTACCTAGCAGGTTATGACAAAAAAACAATGACATCTATTAAAATGTGAGGTCTAAATGGTACCAAAATTTATAGGAGTATTAATTATACTGTTTGTATATATTTACCAAGTTTTTTCCCGTTTGGGTAAATCTAGCCTAGCATGCCAATTATGCACCCCAATTTAGTAGCTAAGTAGGGGTTAGGATTAAAAAATCACATCGTCTATTAAAACATGAGGCTTTGTTATCTCTAAATAGGAACAAACTTGGTATGATGCTTGGTTGAATTGTTTTCTAAATACCTAGTAAGTTTTATTCCATTTAGATAAATCTATCCCAACATACCAATGATGCAACCCAATCGAGTCCTAGGTGGGCTGATCAGAAAATGACATTTATTCAAATGTGGGACGTTCTACTTCTAAATGGGGCATGATTGCTATTTCTAAGATCCCTTCTAAGTCTTTTTCCATTTGGGTCAATATATCCTAGGTCTAAATGGGACAAAACTTGGTATGATTATTGGTTTTATTACTCTAGATATCTACCAACTTTTGTTCCATCTAGGTCAATCTAGCCCAACATGGCCTTGATAGACATGCCCGTGACTCCTACCAAAATTCAAGTGGATATTCACATTGATTTTATTTTAAAATATTGATATAAGCATCAGAAAACACACACAAAAGGGCTAGTGATGATAGAAGGGTAATAATATCAAAATAATGCAAAAAATAAGCATATAGTGTTAAAAATATGTCCTAAAACTATGTCCATGGAAGTTTCAACATTTGTTCCAACACTTGTGTGAGGTATTGTCAACATTTACATCCATAATTTGGTTCTAAAAACCTAGAATCCATTGTTTTGGTCATTATTTTCAAGCTTCTTTCTTGACCAAACTTACACATCCTTCCTCTCTCATCACCTCAAGATCTCAAAACACTTTCTCCCACAACCCATAATACTGTTCTAGCTTTCAAGGCTAAAGAAAGAAGAAAAGAGAAAAGAAAAATATGTATGTGTGATTTTACTTTCGATACTTTTCATGTTTTTGGGCTATTCTCAAAGATTTTGCATTGCAAACACATTCCCGCACCTAATACTCTTCAAGAGGCTTAAGCTTTGTCCATGATATTTCTCTTACATACTTAATGATTTTATGTCAGATTTATATGTTTCTAAGTTTGCAATTGCACGCAAAATATAAATGGTTTCTATTTCATGTAGACTGTTTTTTTAATGGCAAAATTCCAACAACCTTATATGAAAATTGAAAACTGCATGGAAAAAAATCTAAAAAGAAAATTTCAAAATCGCCTACACATCTATGTTCACTTCTAGAAGTTTGGCAGCATATTTTATCCC
Source organism: Dipteris shenzhenensis (assembly GCF_047967505.1). Taxonomy (NCBI): domain Eukaryota; kingdom Viridiplantae; phylum Streptophyta; class Polypodiopsida; order Gleicheniales; family Dipteridaceae; genus Dipteris; species Dipteris shenzhenensis. Next base: position 48,671,342 of record NC_141614.1, read on the forward strand.
TTCACTCTTCATCCCTCTAACATTGAGAAGGTTGAGAGACTTGAACTTGACGTTTTTAAACATTCCCCAACGAAATATTCTTGACAACCCATGTCTTGGAGATGATAACCCCCCTAATTATCTGAAAAACTTTGTACTATAGCACAATTAGGTCTTTTTTATCTCCCAACAAAGCCTATCTCCAACTCCATTTTATCAAAATCCCTATATCTTGCATCCAATTCATAATCTCTATCGACATCTTCCGCGTCTCCAAACATTCCCACAACACGTACATCTGTGATTGCTTAGCTCTCCCACAAAAGGCACACAATGGGTTTATATCCAACCATTTAGCCAGTCTTGCCCTAATTGGAAGACAGTTTGTTCCTTTGCACCACAACATTAAATTCACCTTTCTGAAGGGTGTGGCCTTCCAAACTCTTTTGCATCTCAATGCCCAAATAAAATTTGCATCCTGAGCAACCACTTTTTTTTTCGTCACCAATTTAAAGTCATTTCCCTCCAACTTGTCAACTCAGTGTCTACAGGTGGGCTTTGAGACATCTCTGCCTCTTGAAATGACCCATCCTTTGAGTCCCACCAATTTTGTCCTCCTATTACTTGTCAGCCAGTGTTCTTTTTGAATTGTGGGAATTGTCAACTTAAGCATCATTTGATAGCCAGATTGACAAGCCCAATGACACATCACCAGTCAAAACTCTACCACCTCCCCACTTGACTTGTTCCAATTTGTGTTTCCATATAATTATTAACTATTTGGCTGTCTCCAAGTCATCCAGTTTGAGGCTCCCTTTAAACAATAAAATGTCTTGCCAGTTGATTTAATCTCCCTTTAGACCTTTTGCTCACCCATTTACTTGCCACCAGCTCATAAGGACAACCCAAGATTCGAGTCAAATCTTGTAACCCATTTGGTACTTAGTATCCTTGTCTTGATCATAAAATCTTCCATTCACAAAACACCAAACTCTTTAGGGGTATTAACCAATTTCCAATTAATCCGATATGTTCTATTTTTGCCATAAAAAATCCATGACCATTTTTTCCTTCTCAAGTGAAGTTCTAGAGGATGGGTTGACTAAGCATACATACACTAGAGCTGATGCTAGTATGTCCTATATTACTGTCAATCTTCCTTAAAAAAGATAGGAATCTGTGTTCCCATTTGTCCACTTTCTCCTTGACTGTCCTGTTGAACCATTCAAATCTCCACTACATTGTTATTTCTATGCCAACCACGCATCTTAAATATCTAGTATTTTTCCCACCTATATCCATTAAAATTTGAATTGGTTCATCCAATCAGCTCTACTACTCCAGTCTATCCAAAGAGCTATGGTTTTGCTCTCGTTTATCTTGGAACCACAAACTTTTGAGAGTTCTTTGTATACTTGCATTAGGGTTGACACGGATTCGAGATCCGCCTCTAGCATGTTACTTTGTTATCCACCACATGAATAGTTGTGCACAGTGCATACTCTTATGTGAGAGCCGCAGACCTTTGATTCTTCCACACGCCTATGTTTCCTCAATCTATCTAAGTCATTACAAGTGCAATAAGTAAGGGTGCAATGGGGCATCCCTCACGGACCTTTTACGGTCAAAGCTTCTATACAAATAGCCATTTAAAGATAAAGTTGCAAATGTGTTGGATAGAAGCATATGTTATTCTAGCGAATCCTTCACCAAATCTCATCTTTCCTAGAGTTTTCAAAATGAAATCCCAAAACTGATCTTGTCATAAGCCTTCTCCAATAAGCAGTAATCTTTTGCGCTACATTAAGGCATAATCTTTGGAACATACAATATTGAGGTGCCCTCATAGATATTCCTACTGCATATGAATCCAAACTACTTCGAGTTAATTAATCTAGCAAGATGAGACTGTATTCTCATTGCAAAGACTTTAGCTAGTATTTTATACACCACATGAAGAAGAGTGAGGAGCCTCTAATCCTTAGGGGATAGCCTCGAAGAGATTTTGGGGATTAGTTTGATTACTCCCTTGTTCATATCCCATGAGATTTCCAAGCTTTTAATAAGATAATTCAGCAAAGCTATCAAATAATTATTGCATAGCTTCTAGAACTCCACGGGCACGCCATCAGGGCCTAGGCCCTTCCCTTTGGCCATTGAGTTCACGACCCTTTTTACCTCATTTTCAGATTCTGACCTCCACAATGTGAAAGCCTCATGTGGCAATATTACTCTTTGGAATGGCTCTAGAAACCTACTGAGCCTCTAGTCATAGTATTTTGTTTATGTAGGACTCAAGCCCACTATACAGGACATGTACTTAATTAGCTCTTGAGCTATCTCTTCCTTGTCTATGATTTCATTACCTTATTTGTTGACAATCACATTGATCTGCTCCCTTTATTTTTTCTCCTTCACTACCTTGAAGAAAAACTTGGATGGATAGTTGCCTTTTGCAAGACTCTGATTTGCAATTGAATTTGAGCCACCTTTCTTCAAGGCCTCCTTCGTGATGCACCTTAATGTTTCCAAGATCGGGTTGGTTGGCGCAACCTCCATTGCTTTAGTAATTGACAAAATAGCTTTCTCAAGTACCGGTTCCTAGATTCTTCTCCTGTTTGCTAGATCTTTGCCTTTTTGCTTCAACACTTCTTCGGCTACTTGACCTCTGGTCGGCCGAACAAACTTACATTTATCTTATATAGAATCGCCCTCTCCCTATAACTTTGACACTAGACACTGCTACCGAATAGAGAATAGGAGCATGATTAGATATTGCAATCCAATGAAGTGTTTTAGCCTTACCTCTTAGATTAGCCTAGCACCCTTTGTTGCTAAGGTCCAACCAAGCTCCCCTCCAAGCTTCTCCAACTTGCTTGTTAGACCAGGTGAAGGATTATGGATTGCCTCAAACATGCTGAAGGCTTCCCCAGTCAATCAGCTCACCTTTGTCGAGACAAACTTGACCAACTCATTCCTCTCTTTGCTTTCATACTTAGGTTTGCATGTGACCTGTTAGTATCTTCCTCTGTTTGGTTCCAATATTTGAAGGCTAGCATAGCTGTTTCGCCAATCTTTACTGCTATCTCTTTCCATAATCAAGCTCTCTCATTCGACTAACAAGGGGTGGAGATAGATCAGAGTCTAATATCCTCACCTTGAATTGATATGTCTACTACTATGAATTGGCCTTCTTGGTCTCTCCATGCCAGTCTTGCGGGTTGTACATCCTTTTGGCCAAGATCAATGTGCCTCCACTACCTCTGGTTGGACAGCTCCCAAAGCTTGTGTGTTCCTCCATAAGCTTCTCCTCATTCAAACCGAGCTTAACCTCATGAAAACCCACAAAATCTGGACAGACATCCCACAAAACCCTCATGCAAGCCTTCCACTTCCACATGGAGCACATGCCCCCAATATTCCAAGTGAACACACTAACTATAATTTTCTTTATCCACCTGTATGAAATCATCATCAAACCACGTCTCCAGTGAGACATATATTTTAGTGAATGCCGTAGACTTGACACGTGCCCACTTCTTAATCAATTGAGCCGATTTTGTTTTAATGCTCTAATCACTCCCACTCTTACCTTGACCACCGCCAGCCTCTCCTTGACTGGTCGTGGCCACATTCTCCCCTCCACATGGCAGCTTCCCCTTAGGATCTACTAGTCCCTTACCTCTGTCAAATGGAATAAATTTATTGCCAGAATTACTGTCAAAACCATTGATTGAGATATTTCCGGACATTGAGCTGGCCTACACGTGTTCTTCGATTTTGTTTGCCTTGCCGTCGCATTAGCTTGTATGCTTTCCTGCATTTCTTATTTTGTGTATCCCTTTGCATGTCTTTTTTATCAACTTCATTTCTTGCCTTACCCATATTTTCTTTCTTTCTTGCACAGGTTTTAGCAAAATGTTCCGACCCATCCCAAATACAATAGGTAATGGAAACATGTCGGATCAAATCTCTATCTCAAATACTAGCATGAAGAAAGTTAGACAACTTCAAAAAATCTAGAACTGAGGAAATAGAGATGCTCATGCAAGAGTTTGCACTAGAGCAGGAAAGGACATAAATCATGAGCCACTATCTCTCTCCCAAGAATATAGTAACTCTCTAAGGACATGAGAGTGAGAAAGCCATCCATTGCCGTTCCTTGGGAAGCATTCACAAAATTTCCATATACTATAGATGATTAAAAACGAATAGTGATGGCTAGCAAGGGTAAAGAAATGTATGCATCAGCTATGCACTAAGAATTCAAGTACGATGGATTGATGACACCAACTAGCTTCAAAGAAAGTTATGTACTTGTTTTCTTGCATACTAAGTTTCCAATGAGATTTGAGGAGCATGCATTCAATATGTTCATTGATGTCATCGAAAATATGCCAAGTTGTGAAGAGTTAAAAATTTTTGATTTGTACAGTTGTTAAGGAGAAACAACCATGCCCACCATGGGCTTACAAGGATGATTTGAAGAAAGCCAAGTCTAAATTCAAGATGTCAGACTCTCACAAGAAAAAGCTTGAGGTAGTTGCAATGAGGATGGGAAAAGTGGCATAGTCCCAATTGGGCTCGGTTTGCAAGGCAATTCTACGCATAGTGAGTGCTCTAACCCTTTATTCTTGTGAATCATAATAAAGCTTTGGAATCGCATGAATTTGAATTAAATTGTATGTAATACTTTCAGTACCAGGGTATGAATAGGTTGCATGGAGGAAGAGTATGATATGCATACAATAAAGAAATGAGTGTATTATTTGAGTGAGTAAAGAGTTCTAGGGAAGAACATATTTCCTTGATTAATATATGTGAAAATTCACATGTATGCTATGCTTCTAATTATAAAAGTTTCATTAACTTTCTCTGCACTTGTGATATATATCTTGGGAAGCAATAGTCTCAATGAAATAAAGCCAAGTTATGGAGAGGGAGGATTTTATATGTATAGAGTCTTTAAAAAAGACCCCAATAAAACTGAACATGTTAGGATGACCCGACATTTTAAAGTTTAAATTTGGCATGAGATGATTCAAAACGAAAACAATATTGTAATAATGAAGGCAAAAAAAATGTCATGCACAAATTTAAAAACAATGGCATTTTTAAACATTAGATAGTGTTGAAAGAAGTATAACCTTTTCACCTTAGGTTAGTATCTTAAGAGCTTGCCTTACACAAAAATGCCTTTGCAGTGGTGCAAAAAAAAAGGAAAAACCATTCAAGGAATACAATACCATTCAAGGAAACAAGTATCAGTTGTCTTAGAAGATGTCTTCAAACATTCCATGAAATATAGGCAATCACTCTACATGGAGGTACCCATTGGGAGAATAGGGGGAGAATACTATTATTGCTTCCAAGTTAGCCATGGACAAGTGTTCTTGAATGTGCTTCAAAATCCAAGTGTTCATAACTCCCAAACATTGAAATTTCATGCACCATATGTATATCTTTGGTATGCCCACACGTTACAGTGAAGGGGAAATCAGGTTCCATAATTATTCTATGTCGCCTAAATATATATCTCATCTAACAAATTCCACATAGGTCAAAGATGAGAACTTCCAATCCTATTTGAGGCACTAATAGCACGTGTTATAGGAGTGGATACCAAACAGTTACTTTGCTAACTATGCAACACTTTATCTTCAGAACATAACTAGAAGCTAGAAATGTTGGATAACTATGCAACCCTTTATCTTCAGAACATAACTAAAAGCTAGAAATGTTGCAATAAGACTTTACAATGGCTAGCTTTCCTGAAGGAAATATGTCTACGAAAATAACCAGGCAAAGAGAACCAAAAGCTTGTTACAGACCTAATTTGAGAAGCAATGAATACAAATCATATGCCAAATTAAAAATCAACCACGTGTCACAAAATTACACGATCTACACAAGCCCCCACAAATATAGGTACAAACCCACTGATATACACTGACCATCAGACAAATGCTCATGGAATCAATAAAGTGAAGGGTCTGATGGCGATTATGCAAGCACTGCTCATATCTTCTTTCATGTTGTGTCGAGTGTGGAGGGTTACATAGATATCAGTCATCTTTGCCATCTGCATCACAACATTGTAAGGTTGCTAGCAGTCATCTTGAGCTGCAACTAACAGTGATGAGAACTCTGAAATAGAGTGATTCCATATGTGAAACAACCCTTACACTGGAGCAAGTCAGTCGTGGGCCAAAACTGTTCCCTGTATTGTTCCCATGTTCAACATGTAGCACACCTTCCTTGATTTGTGAGGTCGTGCATCACATTGCTTGCTTACGTCCACGAGTTAAGGAGTACAACCTCACAAGTAACACAATACAAATTGTCTGCCACAAAGTCAAGTCAGCAGGAGAGGAGCAAGGGAATGTCAACACCTGGGGTTGAAATCATGATTATAGGTGCAACCCTGAGTACTCAAATGAGCTGGAAGAGGAGTAAGAGAGTACGATCGATGCGAGGATTTTCTAAGGCGTCCTACCTTGGATACAAAACTTGCTATCAGACACAATCCAGCAGCTAACTTCAATACAAAGTGGATCCGAACTTTGACTACCGTGCAGAACTGTCCCCATTCTAACCAAGAAAATATATTTGCGGAGTATATATAAGGATCCTTCAAATGGTGCATATCCAAGCCATGACCCACCACAATCCTGTCAACAATTGTGTCAACCAGGGTCTGCTTATACTTGAACAGGCTTGGGAGCCCACACTTGCCACATGAGCCTTGCATCTTCTTTGTTCCTTAGATTGATTACGTCCTTGAACAGAAGTCTTCTTCTCATTGTACTATTTGACTCTCGTGTCTCGTTAGCATTCACAGATTCCCTCGAAATACTAATCAAAGGAGAGATTATATCAGACTGTTGGCTGCCAGGATCATTAAACTCAACAATTTCTTCCAGCTTCTCGACAATGACACTCATCAATGGGCGTGCTTTTTGATTCTTTACAAGGCACTGACGAGCCAAAGATGCCACCTTTCGGGCTTGTAAGAGAGAATACTGGCCTTCAAGCCTTGGGTCCATGATATTGTTAATCTTTTTGTTTGAATGAAGATTTGGCTTTATCCAATCAAGCAGATGCTGCTCGTTTTTTGGGCGGTTTCGATCTATAGACCTCCTTCCTGAAAGCATTTCAAGCATTACCACCCCAAAGCTCCACACATCGCTCTTTGATGTGAGATGTCCTGTTTGAATATACTCTGGTGCTGCATATCCTCTTGTGCCAACCACCTACAAAATGAAAATATCTTAAGCCTGAGTAGAGGGTATCTTTGTAAGGAGCTTGAAACTTGGGGAAAGTTATCAAGACAAGAACCCAAAAAAAGATAATCCAAACTGTGGCATTCTATGTGAAGAAAAACTATGAATAAGAAATTAAATCGCATGATTGAAGACAGAAGACAAAGGAACAGTATACAACAAGGTAAGACGTTATCAGCACTTCATCACAAATTAGGTCTAGAGCCATTCTACCCAGAATTAGTTTACCAAGACCCTTTCTCCAGATGCAACCAACCTAGATGCCCCTAAAACCTAGAACATTTCCAAGCTGAAAGTCCTGAACACTTATCTGCAGCATTGCTGACATGCCAGTCTGATTCAATATTGTTGTCTCAAAAAACAGAATTATTCCTAATTCACAGCATATTCATATCAAGTGCACGCATGTGCATGTGGGTGTGTGATGGAAACTCTAAAGAGTCTCTCATCTCCACCTTCTATCGCGTTATTCGCCATCCAGACTTTTATTTGCTTTATTCACTGCCCAGCTGTGTATTTCAGGCTCTGAAGGGCATTTCTTTCTGTCGGAGGTTTATGCCTTTTTGTGAACAACTGTGCAGTGATAAAGCAAACAAAAGTCTGGATGGTGAATAAAGCAATAGAAGGTGGAGATGAGAGACGCTAGAGTTCCCATTACACACTCACACAGACAATAGCTCCTAGCTGAACCCTAAGGGGTCTCTAGCTATGTCTTTCATTAGTGGCCCATTCCCACTCAAAAGGCTACACCCTACCAAGGTCAGATGTGCCTTGACCTGGTTGGGAGTGTTTGAGTGACACTGCAGACAGGCTGTTGAGAAGTCCATAAGTGTGTATTTCAGGCACCGAAAAGCATTTCTTTCTGTCAAAGGGTTAAGTGCCTTTTTGTGTGCAGCTCGCCAATGAAGGGCTTCTTCTACAGTCTGCCTCCACCGTCAACGAAACACCCTTAACCAGATCAAGTCACTTCTAATCTTGATAGGGTGTAGCCTTTTGAGCAGGAATCATATATGAGTGAAACACAGAGATAGAAAACCCCTTAGGACTGAGCTAGCAGCTCACCTCCCAGCTGTAGGCTCCATTGAGAGTTTGCCAGCATCCGGGTCAGATCATGCATCCCATACCACATGACCCTTTTCCAAGCTATAACTTCCTGGCCAACAGGTCGAACATCCACGTGAGCCATCCACCTCAAGGATGATCCAATAGGAAGTCCTAGACTCGCTATCTTTAGCTCTTAGCAGCAACTTTGGCTTCATGCATGAAGTAGCTTTACTTTCCACAAAGGCCTCTGCTTTATCTTTAAGCCATGCTTTCCCTAGAACAACTTACTTTAGCTTTGCCTTTCATGGATCAGCTGTCCAAAATCTAAACCTCGTCTATGCTAGCTCTAGTACACAAACCACAGGTTTATCCAAAACCCTGGGTTAAACTACACCCTAACCCTAGATCCAATCCATTTTGGTCCGCGAGCTCTCCCTTTTGTTTCTGTTTGATCTCGGTCACCACTTGAAAATATATCTCTCATCTACTAGCAAGATGTTCATCTCCATCAACCTAGTTTCAACATCTTGTGGAAATTGATCATCCACCTCTAGCTCCTATAGTCGGGGTTGATTGGTATCCTAACATCTATACCTTCAGTCATGATGGTCATTATCTTGGATCCCTAGTCACGGAGTACTTTAGCACTGGCAACCAAGGTCTACCCAACAGTACAAAAAAGACATTTTTCTCCATTGCAATGACAGTCACGCTCACTGTAGAGAGCTTGGAATCTAAACAATTATCATACAAGACAAATTGAGAAATATTAGTCTAAAATCCTATGAGTAAACTCAGAAATTCATTATGGCTTTGCTTATTTAGTTCTCATCTAAGGGATGAGTAGGCAATATTCAACATCCCATTGAATATCCTCATCTCAGAATCATAAGAGATTTCCATCAAACAATATTAGGGTTATAATCTTTCAATGCCAAGTCAAAGGCCACCAAACTATATTTCTCTTTCAAATTTGATTCACTATAGTATCTGCAGGGTAGTATCGTCCAAAACCCTTAGAATCCATCTAAATACCCATACATAAATGAGAAAGGTATCAGTCTAACATGCACTTAGTAGATTTAAAAAACTGAATTAATAGTTTAGTAAACCACGTCTTACACACTAATATACTATTGATGGATGCATCAGAATTTTAGTTTTACGAATTTGAAACCTATACCAATGGGCTCTTAATTTCAGCAATTGGTGTTATGGTTTAATATTTTCTACATGGATTAGTATCTTGCTAAAAAATAAATATTCTTTAGTGCTATTTCGGCCAGCATTTGCTAAAGCTAAATCAGCTCACAGGAATGAGACGAGGAGAGACAATGTGATACAGGACTTTGGGAGTGTGGCAGTTTCAGGCCACATCTGAGCCCGCTCATATATATATATATATATATATACACACACACACACACCTAGATGAATCCAAGAACATTCCCAAACTCATCCTCTAAAAACACACCATCGTGTGCTTTTAGAGGATATGAGCCCGCTCATATCTATGATATGGAGAGGAGCATGCATGACACATGTAGATACGAATTCAGTCACTTGACGCACAGCCGATTTTCATTGCAGTGTATTGATATCCGATCATGATGGTAAAAATCAAGGGATCTTGGTCGTCCTTAGCACAGTTGTGCTTGATGCATGCATGAAACATTATAAGGGCAATCATAAATGCTTCTCCCTTTCTTAAACATACAAAAGAGTGCAAGAGCATGTTTGTTCGCGTCTGGTGGAAGGTGACCAAGATTGCTTGAGAGAAGAGAGGAGCGGGGGGGGGAGGGCTTGTGTGTGTGTGTGTGTGTGTGTGTGGTGCGCGTGTAACATTTAGCATCTAGCATGGGTGATAATGCTTGTTTCAGTAGCTCCACCCTTTCAGCTTGTTGTATCAGGTTTCTCATAGTCTCATAGACCCATCGGTCTTCCGAAGACTTTAATTAACTCTCTCTCTCTCTCTCTCTCTCTCTCTCTCTTTGATATTACAATAAGTTCCCAAAAACGGATTTCCGCAATTCCCCTTATCAAGACCTCCAAGAATGGATGGGCTCTTGAAATCCCAGCAAATCTGTACTGTTTTCCGATGGCAGAAAAGGAAATTGCAAAAAAAAAATTTTATTGCTATAGAACAAGTGAATATTCTAGCCAATTCAACATACCGCAGTTGAAACATGAGTTGCTCCTGTTTCAGGACCCTGCCTAGCCATCCCAAAATCTGACAGTTTTGGAATGAAATTATGGTCGAGCAAGATGTTGGAGGTTTTGAAGTCACGAAAAATAACCTACAATCAGCACAAAAATTCATCTATTATGGTTACAAAACCAGTAACAGCAACAGATCTCCCTTTCCAATCACGCTGGTTTGAAAGGATTCTACAGAAGAAAAGTTTGCCAAAACTCTATAAAAAGATGCTTTCATGCCACATAAAAAGTGTCTTCAAATCATGTGGAAAATTAAGGATCAGCTTTGAAGGAGAACAAACCTTTCCAAGTATTACAATAAAGAAATTTTATACAAATGGTTATCGAGTACATCATTGAGAACTCAGGGTGCAATGTTCATGCATATATTTGCCAGATTAACACAGCATGCACTATTTGTGAGAATGGCCACAATCAATTTGTCTAATAGTGGCAAATTGGGCAGCTTACATGCTGATGCAGAAAACAGCTCAGCATGCACTATAAATAAATATTTCTTCCACACATTTGTTTCTGAATCTGAAATTGTTATCTTAATACTATATCATGTCATGTCCTAAAAGAGGAGCCAAGCAAAATAAGACAATAGAAGAAAAATGAAGTTGAAGAAGCTTACTAATGCCAATACTGAGAATGACATCAGAGAAAATGATGAAAAAGCAAATGGAGGGAGACAGATTGTCTCTTCAATAATGTAAAACTCAATTTCCAATCTTCACAGAGTGTAAAAGCATTCCTATGCTCTTATAAGAACACTCATCGAACTCAGCTTTAAAAAAGGATTGCTTCCTTTTACAACAGCAAAACATTGAAAACACCAGTTCCAGCAGCACCGTGGCAGCCTGCATAACTCACACTCTCTCTAGCCTGTTGTCCCCACAATGTAAATATCCTAAGTCAAAGTACAGTTGACCATTTATCTGATCATAAATAAAGAGTTTTCATATGTATTAATTATGGTCAAAGAGTTCTTTTAGTGGTCAAAGATACTTGACTCTGGTCAAGTAAGCTTGACTTCGGTCGGGGAGACTTGGTTTATTACCAAGAGGGTTAACCAGAGAACCACAGAGCTGACTACGGTCAGAGAGTGTTGACTTCGGTCAATGAGACTTGGCATATGCCAAGAGGGTTAACTACAGTTAACCAAGTTGTGCCAGTTTGGAGAGATGTGCCAACTTCGGTTGGAGAGACTTGGCCATAATTAAAGCGCCACGACCATTGGTCAAAGCTCCTTAATTACGACCAAGAGGGTTGACTTCGGTCGACCAAGGATTGTGTTCTATGTTTTGTTCACATGTTTGTTCAGTGGGGACGCCCACCTGTGACTAGGATTAGTCCACAGTTTATTATTTGCATGCAAAGCGCTAACAATTAATGGGGGCCATGGTGGTGCGCTTTAATTAATTGTTGTAGGTACTATGAGGGGCTAAAGACAACAGTAATTTAGAGCGTAGAGAGTATTTCGGAGGCAACCCACGTGACCAAGTGCTATGAAGACCCCAGAAATTGCCCTTAGAGCCATGTAATAGGACTTAGTTTAGATTTTAGACAAGTGGCATGTTGCCATTTTGGAATGAGCTGGAAGCTCTTGTAAAATAAATTCACGTTTTGAATTTGTAGCAAGCAGCTCGACACTGAAGGGGGGTCCATCCCGACGATTGTCCTGGGCCCTAGTGTATCTGTAGAGAGAGGGAGAGCAAGAGAGAGAGTGTTTGCAGAGTGTTTTTGTGATGAAGATGATACCAATGCAATCTTCATCACAAAAACACTCTACAAACACTCTCTCTCTTGCTCTCCCTCTCTCTACAGATACACTAGGGTCCAGGACAATTGTTGGGCTGGACCCCCCCGAAGGTTTTTATTCGTCAAGAGAAACTGGGTACAAGAGTTCAGCGTCGAGCTACTTGCTACAAATTCAAAACGTGAATTTATTTTACAAGAGCTTCAAGCTCATGTCTAAAATCCTATTACATGCCTATAAGGGCAATTTCTAGAGTCTTCGTAGCACTTGGTCATGCAGGTGGCCTCCGAAATACTCGCTACGCTCCAAATTACTTGGGTCTTTAGCCCCTCATAGTACCTGCAACAATTAAATAAAGCGCACCACCATGGCAACCATTAATTGTTAGCGCTTTGCATGCAAATAATAAATTGTGGACTAATCCTAGTCACAGGTGGGCGTCCCCACCGAGAACAAACATGCGAATAAAACATAGAACACAATTCTTGGTCAACCGAAGTCAACCCTCTTCGTCATAATTAAGGAGCTTTGACCAATAATCGTGGCACCTTAATTATGGCCAAGTCTCTCCAACCGAAGCTGGCACATCTCTCCAAGCTGGCACAACTTGGTTAACTGTAGTTAACCCTCTTGGTGTATGCCAAGTCTCATTGACCGAAGTCAACACTCTCTGACCATAGTAAGCTCTGTGGTTCTCTGGTTAACTGCAATTAACCCTCTTGGTAATAAACAAAGTCTCTCCGACCGAAGTCAGGCTTACTTGACCAGAGTCAAGTATCTTTGACTGTAGTCAATTCTTTGACCATTAAAAGAGCTCTTTGACCATAATTAACACATATGAAAACTCTTTAATTATGATAAGATAAATGGTCAATTGTACTTTGACTTAGGATATTTACATTGTGGTGGCATCCCCTCGGCTTCTATTCAGTTGACCTCAACTGAAAAGCTTCCTTGTAAACATCCAAAAGCTGGGGATGATCAAACAACATGTCTTCATCCATCCACTTTGCATCCAATGCCGAATAATTCTTGAATTTTACAAGATACCTGTAAAACTCCTTGCCCTAAGGGCCTTTGCATACAGTATGGTACACAATCTTCTCTGGCTGAAGGACCTCCTCCAGCTCATTCACTTCTGGTGGATCCTCTGATATTGGCTCTGTAGAATCTGACCCCTAGAATTTCTTTAGAAGACTCACATGGAATGCATTGTGAATCCTCCAATGCTCTGGTAATGCCAACCTGTATGCAACCTCATTAATCTTTTCTATAACTCTGAAAGGGCCATAGTATCTGGAAGATAACTTTGCATACACTTGCTGTTTGCCTTTAAACTTGTGGAGCCTAGCTTTCTCGAACTTCAAAAGTACCCAATCCCCTTCCTTGAGATCTAACTCTCTCCTATGCTTATCTACAGCTCTTTTATGCTTTTCTTGAGACCTTTCAATTGCTGTCGGGACTTGGCTGAAAGCTGTCTGGAGGTCTCTCACAAACTGATCAGCTGCAAATATTTCATCTTTGGTCCTTAGGATAGGTAGCAGAATCATCTTCCCATAAATGACCTCAAAAGGGGCTTTCCCTGTAGAGCTGTGTGTTGTATTATTGTAAGCGAACTCTACCAATGGTAGGTACTTTTCCCAGTCTGAACCTTGGTCACCCACGTAGCATTTCAGCATATCCAATGCTGTAGAATTTGCTACTTCACTTTGACCATCTGTCTGGGGATAGAAAGAAGAAGAAAAATTCAGATTCGTCCCCATATTATCAAATAAAGCTCTCCAAAATACACTGGTCATTCTAGGATCTCGATCACTGACAATGGACTTAGGCATACCATGGTGCTTAAAGATCTGTGCCATGAAAAGCATAAGTAGGCCAGGTGCCTTCCGTCTATCATACTTCACTTTCTGACGCGTAAGGCATTCAGTAACAAACTGATGTATATCTTTCCGCATCCCTGGCCAAAAGAAATACCTCTCTAGTGCTTGAGTTGTTGCTGTAATTCTTCTATGTCCAGCATAGGGAGGTGCATGGCATTCCTCCAAAATCTCTTTCCTCATCTCTTGGGCGATGCATAGGCAGTCATCTTTCATCAAATACCCATCTTTCAGAGAATAGTGATTGGTGGACTGCCCCTCTTGCATTTGCTGTAAAATCTCACCAAAATCTGTATCATTTGCATATTGCTCTCTCATATCTTCCAGGTCCTGATGATAAGCAATAGTCACATTGTTGACCTGGGGTCTTCAGGACAAGGCATCTGCCACTTTGTTCCGAACTCCTGCAGTATGGACAATCTGAAAATGGTACATTGACAGCATGTTTGCCCATTCATATGCTTCTCAGAAAGCTTTGTCTGAGTCAAAAAGTATCTTAGACTTTGAGGATCTGTTTTAACTGTAAAATCTGCACCCAAAAGATAATGCTTCCATGTATGGATGGCATGAATTACAGCCAATAACTCTCTCATAGATTCCCAGATATCTCTCTGCATCCCGGAGTCTCCTGCTCTCATAGGCCAACTACATGACCATTTTGATGCAATGCAGCCCCAACACATTCCCCACAAGCATCACAATCCACATCAAATGGCTGATAAAAATTTGAAACTATCAAGATTGGTTATGTGGTCAGCCTCTCTTTGAGTGTGATGAATGCTGTCTTTTGAGGAATTCCCCATCTGAAAGCTGCATCTTTCTTAGTAAGATCGTGGAGTGGAGCTGGAGCGGCTATATCTGCAAAATGCCTGATAAATCTTTTGTAGTAAGAACACACGCCTAGGAAACTTTGAACTTCATGCACATTTATCAGCTCTGGCCATTCCTGAATGGCACGGATCATTGCCGGATCCATCCGTATCCCATCTTTGGATATTATATGCCCCAAGTAATGGATTTCTTCCCAGAAGAATTCACTTTTCTTGCTGTTTGCATAAAGCTGATGACTTCTCAGCTCTTGAAACACTATAGCAAGATGTTCCTTGTGCTCTTCTTCGCACTTAGAAAAGACAATTATGTCATGAAGAAGGTATCAGTGAACTGTCTGTAGGGTCGGAAGATACGATCCATCATCCTATTGAAAGTCGCTGGGCATTTGTCAATCCAAAAGGCATCACCAGATACTCATATAACCCAAAAGTAGTGCGGAACACTGTCTTATGCACATCCTGAGGTTGTATCCTCACTTGGTGATAGCCACTCTTTAAGTCTAACCAGCTGAAAACTAAAGCTCCATTTAACTGATCCAGCAGATCATCAATGCGTGGAATAGGCACTGCTCATTTTGCTCAATGCGCGTTAATCGACGCACATACGAAATGAGCCATCTTTCTTCTGTACTAGCAGTACAGGGGAACAAAAAGGAGAAGAGCTCGGCTGAATCAGCCCCTTGGACAACAAATCCTGCACCTGAGTCATAATCTCCTCGCTGAGTTGCACTAACTCTGTATGGGGGCCTATTGGGTGGCTCGCTGCTAGGAATAAGTTCTATGCCATGATCCTCAGGTCTCTTAGGGAGTAGCTACTTATTTCAGCATGCATTTCCATATCTCTCTCTTTTACAAAAACCATGTAAGCTGCAACTGCAGACTTTATTTCTTTTCCAACAGAACTATTTGATACAACGGGAATAGTTTCTCCTCTATTCCTAGCAACCACACGATGTACTTTGCCCCTATGTACAAACTCTGGCACTCTTTCAGGAAGAGTCAACTTCACTCCCTTGTGATGAAACCAAGGCATACCCAAAACTACATCATGATGTTTCAGTGGAGAAATGAAAAAGTCTTCCTGATCCACATAACTCTGTACATGAAGACGGAGCTTCGCTATCAAGGGAGTGATTGGCACAGGGTTCCCACAGAACATCTGGTCGACATCCAGAGCTCTGTCAACTCCTCCATCTTTATTCCCAGCCTCAGGGCTAGATCCTCTGATATAAAGTTATCAGTAGCCCCTGAATCAAATAAAATCAGCGCTTGCTGGTCTCTGACTTTGCCCCATGATAGCAGCAATTCTCGTTCTTCTAGGTTTGAAACATGACCCAATATGTCAAGAATTCCTCTTGCCATTGGCTTTTGTGGTCCCCATGGCTTCTCTGCCTCTTTTCCCTTCGAAGTTGAAGGCTTTTCTGGGCATTGGGCAGCCACATGGCCCTCTTTGCCGCACCTGAAGCATTTACCCTCTTTCTAGAAAGTTTCAATATGTCAGGGGTAAACTGTGGTCTTCCCTTATAGAGCTTTTGCACTTGGTTTCCCCTCGGCTTCTAAGGCTGAAATCCCCTCTTCTGAGCCTTGGGACTCTTGTTTCAAACTTGGGGGTCGATGACTTTTTATCCCCTGGTAATCCTGCATGTACATGAGACTAGCCACATTGACTGAATGCATAAGATCTTATATTTCTTTAATATCTTTGGTGTTCACTTGGGCTTGTATCTTTGGAGTGAGTCCTGCCCTGTACTTTCTGAGTTGAGTCTTGTCAGAAATATTCTTGAAAGGCGAAACCTGCAAGTATGCGTCCCAAAATTTTTGGTTGTAAGACTCAATTGTATCTTGTGCTTCCATATGAATACTCTCCCAACCCAAAAGGACATGATCCCGAAACTGTTTGGGAATAAACTATTTATAGAAAGCTTTCTTAAAATCCTTCCATTTCCTGGGGACTACATGGTTGGCTGTTTTAGCTATCCACCATGCACTGGCTGTACTAGTCAAGTGTAAACCAACCATACGAAACTTTGAGGATTCACTGAAATGTTCCAAGCTGAAGGCAGCATCAAACTGGATTATGAACTGCATAGCCTTTTCAGCTTGGCCATACTGGCCATTGTAAGTGGCAAATCTTACTGACTTCCCACCATCCTTGAATTCTTTAGTCTCTGCCTTCCTGCAGGACTTTTTCTTCTTCTTCTTCTTCTTCTTCTTCTTCGGCTCTGAAGATCCAGAAAAAGGAGATGATGTTGAGGGTGAAGAGGTAGAACTAGAAGATGAAGATGAATTGGATGAACTGTGATGATGCTTCGCCGCCTTCTTGGGAAGAGGACCTGCTCTTCCTTTTTCTTCTTCTTCTTCTTCTTCTTCTTCTTCGGCTCTGAAGATCCAGAAAAAGGAGATGATGTTGAGGGTGAAGAGGTAGAACTAGAAGATGAAGATGAACTGGATGAACTGTGATGATGCTTCGCCTTCTTCTTGGGAAGAGGACCTGCTCTTTTCCTCTTTTTGTCCACCACCACTTCTTCCTGATCTGCTTCAGAGGGAGGCTTCTCTGGCTTTCCCTCAAAAAGAGGTTGTACCATCCTGCGAAACAAGGGATCGCTTGTTGCCTCTCCCAACTGAGTAATCAACTCTCTGTAGGCATTCTTTTTGTTTATCTATAAAGCCTCAGCCTATTGTACCTGGTTAGACTCTGCCATTCCCTCATGGGATGATTGGGCATGCTGCTGTGAAGCCATCTCTGCAACTTGTCAGATCTGCAACTCTCTCACACACACAGTGTATACAACTGATGCACTCAGCCTTTGCTTTTCAAAGAGAAAGTACCTCAGCAAGAGGTGTCTTGCATTCACAACTTGTGCCAGTATTGGGCTGTCAACTCAAAGCATAAACCCACAAAGTTGCCAAGGCATCAACAACTGTATTGCCCCTTTTCTGGCTGCTGCAAAAAGCACTCAGAATGCATTTGATTCATCTTTCCAGTGCACAAAGGCATGCATTTTCTCTTTCCTGCAAATCTCTGATTTCTCTGCTTTTCTGCTGCTTTTCATACAGTAAAAGTCTGACAGATAGGTGAAAATTGATGGCCAGAACTGTCTCTGCAACTGTCTTCTTTTTTTTTTGAGACAGTAACTGGATGGGTAACCGACTGGTTACACTAACCAGACTAACTGGCTCTGGTCTGGTTAGTTTGTGACTGGATCGTTACTGTCTGGTCAAACTGAACAGACTGGTTCTGTTCTGGTCTGGTTTGGTTGGCTCCCAACTGGGCCTTAACCAACTGTGGTCTGGTTAACCAGCTACAGTCTGGTTAACTACACCCAGAGTTAGTTGGTCAAACCTGGTTTCAATAACCAGTCTGGTTTGGTTGGGCCAACTAACTGGACCTCTGACTGGGGTTAACTAACCAGAGTTACACTAGCCACCTGTCTGCCACGTGTCAGTGCCACGTCAGCATCTGAGCTGCATCAGCTGGTGACCTCATTGCCCCGTCACCTGCCATGTGTCAACTTGACACGTCAGCATATGATACGTCACTGCCACGCATCATGTCACACGTGTGCCATGTCAGCTGGCTACCTTTCCTGCCACGTCAGCGCCATGTGTCAGATCTGCCACGTCATCATCTCTGCAGCCTTCTGGAAGCTCAAGCGACGCTTGGTCTCCTTGACGGGCGATGGCGAGCCAGGCTGTGTAGCAATGGCGATGGTGGCTCAAACCATGTGTAGTTGTGGCTATGGCTCATGATTGCA
This sequence comes from Dipteris shenzhenensis, assembly GCF_047967505.1. Classification (NCBI taxonomy): domain Eukaryota; kingdom Viridiplantae; phylum Streptophyta; class Polypodiopsida; order Gleicheniales; family Dipteridaceae; genus Dipteris; species Dipteris shenzhenensis. Next base: position 48,690,071 of record NC_141614.1, read on the forward strand.
ATGAGGTTCGCCCAACATTGACAAAAAAACGCCACCCAGAAATACTTTTTGACACAATAAATCTATCGCTCTATCCATCGCCCATGGGCAACGTTCACTCCTGCAAGCCCCTTAACGCCTATTCTATTCCGTCACATGTGCGTTGTCAGGCATCCCGTCAAGATCTTCTTCGTCGTTTCTTTTGCCATCAAACATTCGCTTGCGTGGACGCCTCCAGGTGGAGCGACACCTTTCATGCGGAATCAAATATACACTCAATAGAGTTCTTCACAGAGAACTATCTCTAGTATTGCTCCCCGCAATGGTCACTGATGCCTATTTATACACTCGTGCATAAGGCAATTCCTTTACGCAATTGATCAGTCTGGACTTTAGGGCTTTTGTGCATTCATAGGCTTCGAAGTAAGCATTTCTGTCCCGTCACATTTGAAGCCACAAACCTTCCAGCTGCCACCTCTTGGGCCAACGCCATCCTTTCTTCGGAATCTTTACTCTCTTGCTAAATCATCACAACCTGAGAAGGTTATGAGCCTTGGCTCTGATACCAATGCAATCTTCATCACAAAAACACTCTGCAAACACTCTCTCTCTTGCTCTCCCTCTCTCCCCCTCTCTACAAATACACTAGGGCCCAAAACAAACGTCGGGTTGGACCCGCCCCGAAGGTTTTTATTCGTCAAGAGAAACTGGGTACAAGAGTTCAGCGTCAAGCTGCTTGCTACAAATTCAAAACGTGAATTTATTTTATAAGAGCTTCAAGCTCATTCCAAAATGGCAACATGCCACCTGTCTAAAATCTAAACTAGTCCTATTACATGCCTCTAAGGGCAATTCCTAGGGTCTTCGTAGCACTTGGTCACGCAGGTGGCCTTCGAGATACTCGCTACGCTCCAAATTACTTGGGTCTTTAGCCCCTCATAGTACCTACAATAATTAATTAAAGCGCACCACCATGGCACCCATTAATTGTTAGCGCTTTGCATGCAAATAATAAACTGTGGACGAATCCTAGTCACAGGTGGGTGTCCCCACTGAACAAACATGTGAACAAAACATAGAACACAATTCTTGGTCGACTGAAGTGAACCCTCTTGGTCGTAATTAAAGAGCTTTAACCAATGGTCGTGGCGCCTTAATTATGGCCAAGTCTCTCCAACCGAAGCTGGCACATCTCTCCAAGCTGGCACATCTCTTGGCGTATGCCAAGTCTCGTTGACCGAAGTCAACACTCTCTGACCATAGTAAGCTCTGTGGTTCTCTGGTTAACCGCAGTTAACCCTCTTGGTAATAAACCAAGTCTCCTCGACCGAAGTCAGGCTTACTTGACCAGAGTCAAGTATCTTTGACTGTAGTCAATTCTTTGACCATTAAAAGAACTCTTTGACCATAATTAACACATATGAAAACTCTTTAATTATGATCAAATAAATGGTCAATTGTACTTTGACTTAGGATATTTACATTGTGGTGACACCTGTTATCTAACTGTCAAAGCGAACATGTGTAGTGAACTGAAAGGTACACAAACACATGTGCTTGCATTTGTGAGTGAGAATGACAGTGGGGTTAGGAAATGAGGAAGGGTTCCTTGTATATGTTTCAGGGCAAGCTCCTCCCAGAGTCCAAGTCTGTAAATCCATAGACTGGCTGGGTCTGTAAATCCAGAGACTGGCTGGGGAGGCCTTTAAATAGACTGCTCCTTGCAGACTGATCACTAGCTTCTGTTCTGATTACTGGAAACCTGATCTATAAGTCCTGCCCAGAGCCCCATGAGCTGGAGCTGTTGCCCACAGGAGAGGGACAGCAACGGACTCTTCCCCTACTGTAGGCTGCTGCAGAACTGTCCTCAAAGCTGCAGAGGAGCTGCAGGAATTGCTGGAATAGGAGATGCAGCAAAAGGCGGCTGATTTTATAAGCAGGGAACCCTCGAGATCAGCTAAGAGGGCCTCCCTGCGCCCATGCTGGTGCTAGGGAGGGCTGCCCACTCAGCAGCCGTCACGTTGGGGAAAGAGCATCCGCCTGTGTGGATGACGACAGATGCCTTCCCCCTGTACTCAGACCTCCACCGGCTGGCACAGTCTGCACTGTGCAAGAAACTGGTATATCCAATTTCCTCCAAAACTGAAAACAGCATTAAATGCCCCTGCACACCGGTTTTTCCAGTCCAGAGGCCCAAGGCTAGGCTGGAGATGGAGATTTTGGCAAGGCTGGCTTGGCAGGCAAATGCTGAGTCCAGCAGGCAATAATGGAAGTCCAACCTCATGGGGACTCGAAAACACGCTGCTAGCAGGGCTGGGATAGCCCATGCGGGGACCTGCTACTGGTACAAAAACAGATAGTATTATAATACTGTTAGTGCGATACTGTTACTATAAGCTAGGGGTGGCATCATTCAGCCTGGACTGGACTCTGACATCTGTAGCCCTAGGGGTTGTGGATGCAAGTACACCTCTTGGTGGTATGGGAGGCCAAGGCTTTTATGGCTACTCCATCTGCAGAGACCCTAGATCTCCCAACTTGCGGGTGAGCTCGACTTGGTTAGTTATGAGTAGACCCTGGAGATGGGCATGTGCTCCCAACATCTAGCCTAGACAGCCAGCTACATGCCCTTTTCGCCAGTGACATATTCTAGCATTCCTTCTATGCAGCCTCAAAGAGTTCCCATGCTTTGTGGGTCTGCACGAGCAGATAGAAACAAAGTTGAGTTCAGATGCTGTTTACCTTAACTGAACAAAATAAAGTATGAAGATTTAACGTCTCGACATAACTACAGAACCTGTGGCGAAACAATCATAACAAAGGAAAGAAGGGAGTTTGTAAGCGACGTAAAACGAAATTACAAGTAAATGAGAATTTTTTTAATTAAAAAAACTCAGTAAGCAAAGATATGCTTATGTTCTCATCAGTACCCAAACAGAAGCTGGTTCCGAAATCCAGAATCTCTTGAGTAAACCCAGTGCTACTGAGCTTTGAAATCCCAACCCAAACAACAAAACTTTCGATAGCAAAAAGGAAGAAACAAAGCAGAAATAAGAAAAAGAAATGAGAGAGAGAGAGAGAGAGAGAGAGAGAGAGAGAGAGATTATTAGGCCTAAAAGTTGCATGTTTTTGGTGTATAACAAGAGACTGCCGTAACAACTACCAATGATACCAGTTGTGCTCAACAAGTAGCAAAGAGTAAAGGAATGCGACGGCAGTTCTGGGCCATCACCATTTGAAAAATTGGACAACAGGCATTCCTTGAATTGGTTTCTTGAAATCAGCGTCTTCAACATGTTACACTGAGCCTGATATGATTGATCAATTGCAAGTTTATGGATGATAGCAAAGGCTCATGTCCAAAGCTCTGCAAAGTAGACCTGCCTACCTGAATATCCATCTCTTCGTGCAGGTAAGCCAAACCACGAGCAGAACCTAACAAAATACGGACTCTCTCTTGCCAAGGAAGAACAAATGTCTCTCTCTGAAAGAGGTGGACCTCAAGGCTCCTATTGGCCATATACTCATACACCAGCAACCGTTGCAATCCACTTTCATCATCTTCTGCACAATAACCCACCAGTTTTACCAAATTTGGATGCTCCACCATCCCAAGGAAGCGAACTTCTGCTAACCACTCTTTATGTCCCTGTTTAACAATCAAATTTTGAAAATCAGTCTTCAAAACATAATTTCTTCCACTTGGTGGTTGAGGATAAAACATTAACACTCTTATTTTGCATAAATGTTCCATATGGAACAAGAAAATGATCTATGGCGCGACTAAATTTAAAAAACTGCATTAGATAGTGGCACCTTTTGTAGCGATTGGACTAGCCCACTGAAGCTAAGGTTAACTTAGCCTGTGGGACAGACAGGCACGTGGAGACTGCATGCAGTTTGAAAGCTATATAGCAGCAACTCGAGTAGCGACAAAGATACAGATGTGTCCTCTAGCCAAACCGCACTCCCGCTTATCTAATTTAGTTGGGCATAACTCGAATTATTTTATTGTAAGAAATCGAAGGTCTGGAAGCTTGATGGCGTAGGGGGGAAATACACCTGCTGGCCTTTCCTGTTCAGTTGCTTGACAGCAACCGCCATGCCGATTTCTGATCCCTCGGAATCGTGATGCCTGAGTAATCCTTTGTGGACACACCCAAACCCACCCTCGCCGAGCAGATTTGCACGAGAAAAATTCTTTGTAGCTGCTCTCAATTCATTGTACGAAAAAATCCGGAGATCAGGCGGCCTTTGGGATGAGCTTTGTCGCAAGTTTCGAGTGGATGCTTCAGAGGCAGATTCAAGACACGGTTCCGAAGCCGGCCGCGACGTCTGTGAAGCTAATCTTTTACTGTCGGGAGCTGATCCTTGGCTGAAGAAATGCCAAGAAAATCTCCTGGTTTTCCTACTCTCCGAGTGGGAGAAGGAAAAACACCTCATTATGGTAGCCAAATTTGGATGAAACAAGTTTGAAGGCGAAGGCACCAGATCGAGAGTTTCGAAGACAGATTACAAAACCGTCAAATTCTGCTGGAAACACCGGTAAACTCTCCTTGAAGTGGTGAAATGCGTGCTAGAGAGTCAGGAAAATTTGTGGAATGCGAAAGAGGGAGAGCAACGAAAATGTGAGCTTGAAAAGAAGGAAAATTGGGGAGAGGAAACCTACGATAAGTGATAGATAGAAGGACGAGCGGCTGGACAGGTGTAAGGGATAAGATGTAGAGGGGAAGGATGAAAGCTGATGGAAGAAGGTTTACTTAGAAGAAGGTCCACAGAGAATGAAGAAAAGAGGTTAAATAAGCCCATGAGAACTATAACGTACACGCCATGGACTCTCTCTTCACCAGTGCATCCACATTCTCTCTCCCTCGTGCACCTCGCAAGTCCCTTTGCCCGGTCTCCAACCGGTAATCGTCGACTCGTGTCGGCGATTGCCGCCCGAAACCCCAACAACAAACCACGTGTCATTTGGCTATTGGCTCATTTGGTAGCACTGCAACAGGATCGACATGTGTCAGTTGCATGTTTGGAGCCGAGCGTGCATGTTGTGTGATCAATCGATGACTCGCACCTGTGTTTTGTCTAAGGCTAAGTTTTATAATAAAGGGTCAACGGAGCGGGTCACTGTATCACTCTTCAATCTTGAAATCATGAGACCTCCAACTTCAGATGCTTGATCTAGGTTCTCTTATCAACTTCACCAGGCAGTTTGCAAGCTTGTACCTTGGAGAAGGCACGAAAGAAAAATACTCTTTTAGATTTATTCCCCAAAGCTTAGATTCCTAGAGATGGAGTTAAGGTGTTGAGCTTGCTAGCAATTAGGCTATTTTGAAGGAGACAAGGCATTTCTTTCCTACCACAAGAGGAACCGTGAAGTTCTGGTAGGCTCAAGTAGCAGTAGAGAAACTAAACAAGACGTTCAATCTTTTTCTCAAGGGCAATCTCCAAGAGTGTGCTAAACAACTTGAAGAATGTAAAGGATGGCAAATCCTTGAAATTGACATCCGAGACAAACAGAGTTGGAGTACACCTAATGGGCAGTTGCCTCAAAACACTCTTTTACCAATATGAGAAGGAGATGAGGAAGGTACAAATCAAGCCACCCATGCAACATAGGTAGTGTAATAGGTCAATATCCTCAAGGAGGATGCAGAGGCCAAGACATAGCTGGTACAAGACCTACTAGAGGAGGTAAAAGCAAAGTCCATGCAAGCACAATAGCAAGCTAAGGAAGATGAGGACCAAGGAAGAGAAGCTTTGAAAAAGCCAAGAAGGAAAGGGCAAAGGCAAGTCAAGCACCTGCATCAGTAGCTTGAAGACACTAGAATGGATAAGAACCAAACAAAGGCCAATCTAGCAAAAATGAAAGAACAACTTGAACCTCAGAAACCCAAAAAGGAAGTTTGTTACCAACTACTTTGCAACATGTAGAATCCATTTAATATTGAGAAAGAGGATTTTTTTGCTCATATGAGAAGGAACAATGCACGCATTGTGGCAGTGATGCGGGGGCTATAAGAGAGCCTTAAAGCTAGAAAGGATGCAGCTTGGGAAGAGAGCAGGAATGATGCAAATTGGGCAGAGAGCAGCCAAGGTGGAGCTCATAGCACCTTTCCCATTATGAATGCTTTCTGATCCAACAACTGGGATTGGCTTTCTGCCCAACCCTTGCCATTCATGAAATAGGGAATCCTCTCTAGGAGGCGGTTCCACGAGGAAGGTGGTTTTGCAAGAAAAGCGGGCTAGTCGCTTGTTTCACCCAATTTGGGACCGGTGATGATTGGCAGATGGCAAGGCAGTTAGACACGTGGAACACGTTGGACCACCTAATCAAATTGGGCACCTCTTTTTTTTGTTAAACGCACAAGAAAATAGAAATTGGGCACCTCTTGCTAACCATAAGATCAATAATTTGACACGAGCAACACCTTTTCTCCAATGTAGGATCAACATCTCGATCAAATGACTTGAGATTTGTTTTATTTTATGACCATTAGATCGATATTCAATCTAAGGGCATATATTGTTAGTGGGAGCGCCATTTTTGCCAATTGCCTCGTTCAATTTGTGGGTGGACTTTACTTACTTGGTCACACGTGTCCTATCATAGTCATATTCTCATTACATACATTTTTTAATCCAAAAGTTGGGATCTTGTTTTTGTCAACCCTAATGTATGGAATCGATAGTGGCAACCGGTTCCTAAGAGGAAACCAATGAAACCAGCAGTAGTTAAGTTGCCAATAGTTTTTTATCTTGCTAATTTAAGGAAACCGATGAAACTAGCTTCCAATTCTTAGTTCCTAGGAGAAAACTAATGAAACTCGTGAAGATGGGGAACCAGTTTTGTCATTTCCATGAGAAAATTGGTGAAATGAACAATCGGTTGTTAGGCCAAAAATCAATTTCACTAATTTGGAATTGGTGATTGCAAGCATAAGCGTGTTGGCATGTGACATGTGTCTTTGTTTGCATTGCCTCCTTAGGGCCTGTTTCCACGATGAATAGGTGTGATGCTAGTTTGAGCATCAATTGGAGGGGGGTGGCTCGACTCGTGCCTTGTGTTCCGGCCACATGGATGGAGTGGAGAATTGGCAAACATTTAGGTGATGCTCTGGAAAATGACAGGTGAAGGCATACAAAGCGAAGAAAAGTGGAGAGAGTAGCGAACTCACCTCCAGAACGCTCTGGTGCGCAAATGGATCGACCATTTCATGAAATGCCCGATCCGCCACGTGAGTGAGAATGATGCCACTGCCATCCCTACGTAAATTACACGTGGAAACGGATGCAAGGACTCACCGAGCACCTGTGTGCGTGCATTGGAGCCCCGTGGTGGGAAACAGGTCCTGAGAGGGAGTATGATAGTGGACGTAATTATGTTGTTTAACGGGAGATGAGAAAAATCAAATTTAAAAGACCGTGCGTTTGGTTGGTTTTAATGGATAGTGTGCCACGTGTCAGTGGGATAGAGTTGGATCACGTAACGCGTTTTGCTATTACGGTAGATTTACGGCGAGGGTTCGTTGTCCGGCGACGCAGTCGAAAATCTTGGGACGAAGTTCGTCTAACGGTCTCACTGCTCAGTCGCCAAATTCCTGCAAATCAAAGAGCCTCTCTGTGCACTTTGGCGCAACAACCTTCATGACCTCGCATTTAATCTTCTCATCCCGTTAAAATACTATCAGTCAACACGCTGTCTGCCCTTTCTCTGTCGTCCCCGTCCGTTTCTTTGCCGTATGTGTTGACGCCGGAATCAATCGATTCATCATTTTCCGCACGTCGTGGTTATCGGCCCGGCGCCCTCGCTGTCTCTACACTTCAACATCCATGGCTAGACGCCCGCACTACAGCTATTCTTGCTGATGTTGAGCAGGCCCGAATTCTCAACCCCCAGTAGGACTAGGTTCAAACTTCATCCCCATATGGGTCCAATTCCTTTTGAAGCTATAGCTTTCCAAGAGTCGTTTTCTGCACGCTGCATGTTACACTATCTTCACACTTTACTTCACATTACTTCGTTTCTCCCTCGATCATGTACTTGGATATCTTCAAGACTACCTCACATTCCTTCCTCACATTCCTTCCTATACTTTGTGGCCTGCCCTATGGGTAGCAAGGTTCGAGTTTTGCAAAGCTAAAAATCATGATTATTTCTATTTGTTGGGGTGAGAATTTCCTATTGGTTGCTAGCAACTTTGGCAACTGGTATTTATGACTTTGGTACAAAGGTGATTGGTCCAAGTATGCTCCTTGTAAAAGGCTTTAATGCATGCATTTATGACTTCGTCCTCTCTCTCTCTCTCTCTCTCTCTCTCTCTCCTTCTTCTCTCTAGGCAAGCAACCCCCCCCCCCTCTCTCTCTCTCTCTCTCTCAATGAAATTCATCTTGCTGACTTTTGGACCATTTGCATTTACTACTCTTTGTACACTCTTTCCTTTTCATGCCTCCAATTTTATGCTCTCTCTTAAGCATTTCACTCACCCACAAGGGAGGCCTAATGAATGATAGATATATATCATTCACCTTGTTTTTTCTTATAACTTATAAGTGGTGCTATGCCATTGGTAGAACTCACCAAACATCCATTTATTGTAGGCTCCAAGTTGCTAGCCCCTCTTGGAGCTCAAAGAGCTTTGATTTTCTTATATGTTGATTTTGGACTTTGATTTACAAATCAACGACAATGTCTTAAACATAAGAGTGCAAGCACATGCCCCCAATTGATGATGATTGTAGTTGAATAGTGGTTAGACAATTGTACACGATGTTATAGCATCTTCCATAAAAGTGTAGGCCCTCATACAAGTGCATCAATTGTTCCACTCTAGAGTGGTCCAATAGCATGTGGCCACTCATATATGATGAATAACCTAGCCTAAAAGTCATGTAACTGCATATACACAATGTTTGAGGAACTGTTGATCCCAATCTTCAATAAGGTTCCATGAAGGGCCTCTAGGGCATAAAAGCATGTGTCCCATGACACATGAGTTCTTATAAATCACTAGCATAAGTTGGTACTCTAAGCACCCCCATCAATGGAAGGTAACTAGCTCTCTAGCTATATTTCAAAATTCATTGGTGCGAGGCCATACGAAATTTTATACAATATGGCAGGAATAGTGCTTATTTGACTATGTAACTTCTCCATCCAATCGTGTGTATGTGTGTGTGTGTATGTGTGTGTGTGTGTGTGTGTGTGTGTGTGTGTGAGAGAGAGAGAGAGAGAGAGAGAGAGAGAGAGAGAGAGAGAGAGAGTCTCTCTGGGACTTGGTCCTTTTTGCCACCAACATGTACATTTAACAAGATAAGTCAAAAGTTGAATTGGAGCAAATACTCTATTGTATCACAATAGGCGATGATTTAGTTTGATATGAGCATTTAAAAAGTTTAAATGATTTAGGCAATGATTCAGTTTTATATAATTTAGTTTGATATGAGCATTTAAAAGTTTGACTTTTGTTTGAAAGAAAGTCTAATTCAAAGTATTAAAGGAAAACCTCATCTAACTTGCACGTACCACAAAGTCGTAGTATTCCACCAACCCATGAAAACCTCATTCATGTAACTTGTAGTTCCAAAAAATCATAGTATTCTAGCTACCCTAGCCAACCATTTTTTTTATATTGCAATCATGGCTTCTAAAACTCAAGAGAATTGACATAAAAAATATGAACAATTGAAAGATAGGAACATCCTCTAGAAGATGTGTATGTGTCTCTACCTCTAGCTTTTTGTAGCACATCCAAGAGAGTAGACATGCATAGATGAAAACAGCCAATGTGCACATTAGGATCTTGTCCTTGTGTGTGTCCACGTGCTAAGTAAGAGGAAGGTCCTGTGCCATTTCTTTGTGGGATGTGGTCTACTCCAAAAGGTGAGGTGGATTTGAGTTGACATAAGGTTTGAAGTGTACCATCTTTTCACTTGCTAAAACCATCTAAATGGCACATCAACTTCAAAAATCCATGTGGCGATTCCATGCATCTTGTGCTGGTTGTCTATCCACGTACGTGCTGATTCTTCAATCATAAATTATCAGAATTACACTCTTACTTAATTTTGTAAGTGGCCCTAAAGCAATGCTCAATTCCTAGCATTCACATTGTTTGAAACAAAATGAGATGATACCAAATGAAGACAAGGTAATGCTTAGCATTTTGTATCGTGCACAAAATTGGTGGTCCTTAGCCCATGTTGCAAATGTGTTTGGCTAGATTAGCACATGGAATGTTGAAAACATGCACATCCCACATATTGTGTGTGATCTTATTATTTAGATGTTAGTTTGTCTCTCGTTTGTCTTACTTTAATCTTTGTTTAGAAATGCCACTTTCCCACAATAAATCATGCTTGACCTTTATAAAGAGCAATGACATATTTATAAGTCTACACTCAACTTATGGAAATGTCACAATATGTTATTATAAAACCCATTCAAAGAAAGGGTACCAAAACAATAATTCATTTAAGATTGGCATCCATATAGTTACTCATTTCTTGAGCATGACAGAAAAATAAATAAAAAAGTATTTGCCTATTACAACTCTAAATAGCCTTTTGGGAGCCAATGAAGCAACATGTTTCAAGTTGCCAATCCACATTTTTAATGAGATAAATATGAGTGCAAACCCCCAATAAAGAAGGTTTTCTCTAAAGATGAGAATTTAAGATTGGTTAACAGGGTCTTGTGGAGCCAAGGATGTGCAAGACCCTCAGATATGAGGTGATCAAGCTTGGTTCAAGGTCTTTTTCAGGACACAACACCATTTGACCCTTCAATCACTATAACTATGGTGTGATCCTTGGTTTTTGGATTTTGTGGGTCTACGTATGTGTGCCACGCACTCACATATGTGGGTTCAAGGTTGATATACCATTTGTCCCCCAAAATGCTCTAATTCAAGGTTTTCACACGTATGGGCCATTTTTTAGTAAATTAAGCATTTAAGGTGGATTAACAAGATTTGGTGGGGCCACAGGTGTGCAAGCGCGAGATATGTGGACTGTGAATGGGACAAGAATTGACACGATATTGGGTCCTGTTGTGTCCTAGAGGCCAACAAGTTTTGTTCCAATTAATGATCCCAAGCCCTTGATTAGGATTGAATAGAAGGCCTCACCTTCATGAGATACCAATATACCCTTGAAATCATGTAAAGAGGAAGGTTTCCATAGTATTAATACATATGGCCCTTAGTGGTTCTCACTTAAAGCCTCCATTAATTTTATCGTTTTAAAGGTCCTTAATCTTAACAAATTATTTTGCACATATTACTTGACTTAAGGATAAGCACTCCCATCGATGCAAGGGGATACTTTAAATAGTTTGACTTTCATTTGAAAGAAAGTCCATAATGTAAAATTATTCAAGGAAAACCTCATTTATGTAACTTGCACGTATCACAAAGTCATTGTAATCTAGCAACCTCATGAAAACCTTATTAATGAGATAACTTGAAGATGCCAAATAATTGTAGTACCTCATTTCTTTTATGTTTGCATTCATGGCTCCTAAAAGCATTAAAAATATGGATAGCTAAAAGATAGGAACACTTGCTAGAAAATGTGTGCACGTTAGCATTTCATCCCCATAGCAAAGGGTGCTTTGTGGTGCCTTGCATGTGTCCACATGCTAAGTAGCAAGAAGGTGGTGTGCCATCTCTTTGTAGGATGTGGTCTAATTCAAAAGGGGATGTGGATTGGAGGGTGGCACAAGGTGAACAATGTTGATGGTACAAGGTGAACAATGTAGATGGCACAATGTGATCTACTTCAAATTTAGGTGATGTGGTTTTGAGGGTGACACAAGGTGGATAAAGTACACTCTTTTCATTCTCCAAACCCATCTAGATAGCACATCAACTTCAAAAATTGTTTCGCTATTCCATGCACTTATGCCTGGTTATGCATCTAAGATTTTCAACCCCCCCCTTCCCCCCCCCCAAAAAAAAAGCTTTTCACAACCCAAGGGTAATAAGTTTACAATTTAAGGTTGGTTAATAGGGTCTTGTAGGGTGTGCAAGGCCCTCACATATGATGTGAGCAAGCACGTTCCACACAATAAACCTAAAAATTCCCCAAGGTTGTAAGTGGTGACCTTTACTCGATACATCATGGGTAAATTTGCAAAAAATTGGATCACCCCCACACAAATATGGTCTAATAAAGCTTAAAATATTGTGCACCTCCACTCAATATGCAATATATGGAAAGAGTTGGTTGAATTAAATATATAGGGGGTGTATAGATACACCATTTGATTGTATGGAAAAGAGTTTGTTGAATTCAATATATAGGGGGTGTATAGATACACCATTGAGTGAATTATATGTTTAAAGGTCACAGTGTAAAGATATACCATTTTTTAGGAACAAGGCATACAATATATTATCCTATGCTTCTGAATCTCGTTCAGAGTCATCAAATTCTGGTATTGCATTTTCACTTGATGGGTTGAGCCTAGCCAAATGATATTTAATACATGTAATGCTAGGATCAGGAATTGTGATACATTTTTCAACATCATAGCCGTGGTTCTTTTTGCAACTTCGAGTCCTTGATTTCCAGCAACAAATAATGCTACTCACTTCCACCTCTGTCAAGCCCTCTTTATTTGGAATCCATTCACATTTCTTTTGCAAGCAACCCTTATACAGTTGTTTCACTGTGTATTTTTTGGGGAGACTTTTCAAAGGCTTTGGTTCATACCATAAAGTTGTGAATGTTATAGGCATTCCCTTATGATCCCTTTCTATATGAGCAACCTTTGCCACCTAAATAGGGTCACCTTGTTCATCCAACTTTGAATCTGCATCAATTACCCAAACTGCAACAAACATACCCTCTTCAATCTCATCAGATGGTACAAACTCTAGTATGGGTTTATCCCCCTTCCTACCACAATATTTCCAAGGTAAAAGGCATTGCTAAGCTTCTTCCTCATCTATTGCTGTATTTGTATCCAATGTGGATCTTAGTGCCATAGCTTCTTCTGGCAAAAAAGATTCAAGGTACTCAGTGCTCATTAAATTTTTTTGTTTTTGTAAAGATTTGACAAGTGCCTCAACTGACTTGGTTATCTCCCCATTCTTTATTGCCTGCTCAGGATATTTTTGCGTCATACTTTGAAGATGTTCAATAAAGGCATCCAAGCCTTTCATTTCATCTACATCAAGTGCTTTGTTCTTTGCAAGAACAAATCTAGTTTCCTCCAATGGAGTTATTCTCTGTAATAAAGCATATGGCTCACTCCATAAATGATCTCCATTCATTGAGTAGTGCTTCCATTGCATCACTCGAGTATCGTTATGCATGCTAAATTGGAAATAGTGTGGATTTGTGTGCCCTATTAATGCATCATCCCATGAGTGGTACAAGATTGAATGCATTCGCGGCACATGCAAGCATTGCAGTTTGAAGCTGAAGAAGAAGACATTCAATGTCTGTCCAAATGAAATGAGGGAAGACAACCACGTTGCTCTAAAATGGAGGAGATTTGAAAATGTCAATGTTGAAGGATTCGATAAAAGGAGATGGCTACTGTCATATAAGAGCACCCAGCCAAGGGAGCTTGTAGGTCATGTGGTTCAATCCATCCCAAAAATATGTGCTTCACAATTTCACGGCCAGCCTGGCAGGATAAGCAGTTTTGGACGTGCCTTGCCAATTTTCCCTGTGACACTATTGTATCTGTCATAGATTTTGCAAAAAATTATTCTTTTCAAGAACAAGATGAGATACAAAGTGCTCACTAATACAACAAGCAAATAACGATTCTTGTGCATATCACGTACAATCATTTGCTTGATTCTTCCACGCCTGATGCCAATCTACTTGCTAACTCACAGGAGTCCAGGTCAGTGTAATGCACTTACCATTTCTACATTTCAGATGATAGGGAACATGACACCCTATTTGTGCAGCATGCTTTTCTACTGCATTGGGAATGGCTGAAAAAGAAAAATCCCCATGCAGAAAATATAAAACAACATTGGGTGTGGTCAAATGGTGTTGCCTCTCAATTTAAATCAGCACATGGATTCTACTTCGTCTCAAGGTTTAAATCCCTGACCGGTCTAGACATCCCTTTTAAATGTGGCTCTATGAATGCCCTCCAATCTACCATTCTCTCCAAGATAGCCACTTTTAATTCCTCCTTTCGAGAGCCTCCAATTTTTTTCCCAATTCGAGATATCATATTCTCCAATGTCAAAAGATCCCTTGACTTTAACTGGCTAGAGATAACACTAAATATTTAATCTATGTCTTCATGTGTATGACCGACAAGAAGAAAACCAACTTCCACTTCTTCAAATATTTTCAAACCAACCAACATAGAGAATAAACCAAATATATATTTATTCTTGTTTTCTCTCCAGTAGTTATTGGCATGTATATATGCAAGGTGCGAGGTAAACATCCACGTGCATCTTTGACCTTCCATATTGCTTTCATGATGGATGTTGACACTTGGTTACTATCGTGTTCATGCAAGCAATCAATCCATACATCGCAAAAGAGTAAAAATCCATGCACTAATACTCCACACAAATGTGTTTTTAGTTCATGTTTACCCTCCACTGGCGGTGGGGTACGTCTATGCCTTGGTAATGTTGTTGTATTCTGATCCATGCCATCACTGGTAATGCACATGGGCTTTTCAACATGCACAATAGCTTCCTCTCTCCAAGAGGCATACAACAATCTAGCATCTTGCACATGAGTTAAATGGATTGTTCACCATCTTATATACTTTCCTCGCTTGTGCTCACATTTACTATGCTCAATGGAATTTTTAAATTCATCACATGTCTTGCATTTTGACATCCTTCTCTTTGATGGTGTCTTGACATGGAAAAACTCTCCACGCCAAATTTTATACAAGGTTTCCCTTCTTTGCCATTCCCAAAGGAAGATGATGGCATTCCACACTTCCATTCGGCATTGTTTGTGGAAGATGAGGCTATGGTAATGCATGATTGTCAAGGATTTACTTGATGTTGCAGTTGCATTTCTAGTGCTTCTTTTGCCTTTAAGCTTGTAGGCATTTCCATGAATTTTATGAGTACCTACTGGCGGAGAACTTTTGTCCCTCCTAGATCATGGAGGTCAAGGGTTGAGGGACTAATCTAAGGGAGAAGAGTTTAGGGGGAGCATAGGAGTGGGAGAGGAAGAAGGTGTAAGAACATGAGGGAGGAGGAGAGGGAGTGTGGGGGTTAAAGGTCACTGTGCCTTAACCCTGGTTATGTACAATACTCAAACACATATATAAATGAATGAAAAAGAAGATTAGGGTGGTTCTGCACCCACCAAAACTTGTGTGGCTCTCTGTCTCTCTCTCTCCTTCTTCCATTCTTGTTCCGTTGGAGCACTCTCAATTGGTATTAGAGCCCGGGTGATCTAGCTGAGCCTGGGTGAATGCTTGAAGCTTAGCAGCTCTGTGAGAGGAAGGTTGTGGATGACTCCGTCGATGAGAATTAGTTTATGGTTATACTTTATGGTCTACTAGACATTGGTGCTATCTCACATACACGATATTTATTTTTGGCTATCATTTTGATTCTAAAATTTTGTGACATTATGCATATGAGACAATAGTTTGGAAAACTTTTTTTGGGTGCACTCTAGTTTATTAATGCGCAAGTAAAATCTACATTAGAGGTACATATTGTTTTGGCTTTTGGAAACAATCTTGAGCTTCTATTTTATTGGTTGGCATTATTATTTAATGTAAGATTCTATGATATGCATTCCTTTTCCTTCATATGTTGTCACTCTTACTTGTTATATTACTTGCATCTGGTAAACTTGTTGCATGTGGTTTGTAAAATATCACTTGGTGGCTTACATATAGATGAGCAAGCTGAAGTGCACACGTACATTTATTGGTTGGATTGGTTCATTGAAATTCAAAATTTAAATTACGCTTGTGGGTTACAATTTTTAGTGTGGAATCCTGGATTCATGATCTGGATTTAATGTTTTTTCGGTTAGGAATATATTGGGCAAAACTTCCACATCTAGTAAAAGTTTTATGCAATATGCTCAAACCTTGTTCATGGATGGAATCACATACATGAGCGGCCAACTTAGAGAAACAGTCTACTTTGGTGGGTGTGAGGAGAATAGAGAAAAAAATAATGAATTTAAAAATATGAATGTTTCGAAAGATAATGTATCATTCTAGGGGGGTTGCAAATGACCTTGACTTGTTTTAACATTTTCTTTAAATACTATACATGGAAAGTTTATACTGTTAGAATTGAATAAATATAGTTGGTATTTAACATATGCCACCGTAATAGTGTTCCACTATGATTCCTTGAATGAATATACATTCAAAAATTTTGCAAAACGGCTCGCTCAGACTTCTCCGCTCATGGTTTTCTACTCGAATACCTATAAAACCCCAAAGACAACCAACCACAGGAGGAGGGCCGAAATCTACCTAAGGTTCCCATCAAAAAATTAGACCAATACTTTGAAGGTGATGACACTAATGTAGCTATCCCCATAACCTATCAGAACCAAAAGGTTGATGCCATCCTAGATGGGGGAGCAGGTGTGAGTGTCTGTGTTGTCTCTGTGCCAACATGGACTTAGGTAGAACAGAATGTGTGTGTAGAGTAGTGGCAAAGCTCCGTTTGTACTTGCATAAGGCTAGAAATAATCCCTCTTAGAAATCCAACTTGCATGTTCTACGTGCAAGTTCTACATGCGAGTTCTACATGCGAGTTCTACATGCAACTCCTACATGCGAGTTCTACATGCAAGTTCTACATGCAACTCCTCCATGCAACTCCTACATACGAGTTCTACATACGAGTTCTACATGCGAGTTCTAGATGCAGCTCCTACATGCAACTCCTATATGCAAGTTCTACATGTAGAGAGAGAATGTCTTACAATTCCTACATGCAGAGAGAAGCTCTCCAACTTGTATAAATATCCCATACTGGAATGAAGCCCACACTCTTTGGGGCATTGTGTTGAGTTCTACTTTGGTATTCCAAGCAATGGTCTCAAGTGTCCATGCTTCCTTGCACTCCACGTCCAAAAGCATGTCCTAACCTTGCAACTCCTCCTCCCCTCTCCTCCAACCTTGCAACCCATCCTTTCCCTCTCCTCCTCCCTCTTCCTCCTTCCTTCTCCTCCTCCCTTCTCCTCCTCTTCCTCCCTCCTCCTCCCTTCTCCTCCTTCCTTCTCCTCCTCCCTCCTCCTCCTCCTCCTCCTCCTCTCTTCTTTCCCCCATGCTCTTACACCTTCTTTCTCTCCCACTCCTATGCTCCCCCTAAACCCTTAGTTCCTCAACCCTTAACCTCCATGATCTACAAGGGAGACGAGTTCTCCACCATTTACTCTACCTTGAACCTTGGAACCTCTTCTAAACTCTGGAATCTCTCTCTAAACCTTGGAATCTCCTAAACCCTAGAACTCCTTCTAACCGTGTAACCTCTTCTGGACCCTGGAATCTCTTTCTAAACCTTGGAAACTCTTTCTAAACTCTAGAACCTCCTTCTAACCCTTAAACTCCTCCTAAACCCGGTAACCCCAAATGAAGATGAAAGCCTTCATTACCTCAACCATGATGATACACATTCCTTTTACACATGCATGCACTATGTTTTCTTACCACACTTAAGCCTACGTCTCTCACCGAAACATGACTCGAGATCCTAAGCTACACGTATACTACAAACGACAACCCCGATATATATGTAGGTGACAAAAAGCCTCGAAACCCTGCAAATTGAGAATACTCTGCTCTTCCCACGGATGTGTGGGAAAGAGCTAACATTTGACGCTACTACCAGGGAGACTAGCATCTCAAATAACAAGTAAACATACGTAGGTATGTGTAAAAAACAAACTACTTTGAACTTTCATGAACATATCACTCAAGAGCTAGGAGCGCTAAAATTTTTCCAACTCAAGTAAAAAATAAAAAAATAATTCCTAGCTGAAACTCTTCGTCACCAGTCTAGGAAAATGCATGTTTTTTGGAAAACCAGCACCTTAAGGAATAAATCAGACCATGTGATGGTTGTCAGAGTGTAGAGCTTGAAATTCTTCTTTTTATGGAAGCACATTCTGACACAACCACCAAAAGTGATGGGCAATCGTCGATGATTAAAGGTTCTAAATGCCATAATTTAAAAGAAAAATTAAAACCACCTCCCTAGTCAAACATGGACATATTCAAAGGTGCACATGTGTTTGACTAAATCTACAACATCCCCTCCTTCCCTATAAAAGATCGCCCATCCCTCTCATACTTTTTCTTTCACATCTTGCCTCCATCCTCTTCCCCATTCTGAGCCCTATGCAAGACACTCCTCCCTCTCCATTGACCACCACCCTACTCCCATTCTCACATGGTAAGTTACTTCAAGCCCATCTCGCAGAGCGATAACCTAGCCATACACCCATCGTCCATTGGTCCTAAAAAATCCTGTTACATTGAGAAAGACTTGGAGAGCATTCAGGTGACCATCTCTTCTATCAAAGTTTTTCATCCATCAAGTTTTTCTTTTTTCTTTTTCCCCCTCCCCCTCCCCCTCCACCATTCCCCCCTCCACCATCATCCCTTCCATTCCCCACCCCCCCCCCCCCCCCGCCTCCCTCCATCCCCCCCCCCCCCCCATCTCCACCACCTTCCTCTCCACCACCCTCTCCTCCATCTCCACCACCCCCTTCCATCACCACCACCCCTTCCCCCCCCCCTTCCCTCCATTTCTCCCCCCCTCCCCATTCCCTCTACCCCTCCCATCTCCACCACCCCTTCCCCCCCCCCCCCCCCCCTCTCCCTCCACCACCACCCTTTCTTCCCCCCCCCCCCACCCCCCTCCTCCATCTCCATCTCCACCTCCCCCCCTCTATCTCCACCTCCCCCCCTCCATCTCCACCACCCCCTCCACCCTCCAACACCCCCCCTTCCATCTTCTCCACCCCCCCCTCCTCCATCTCCCCCTCCACCACCACCCCCTCCCCCCCCTTCTCCTCCACCACCACTCTCTTTCCCTCCCCCTCCCTCTTCTCTCTCTCTCTCTCTCTCTTCCCCCTCTCTTTCTCTCTCTTTTCCCCCTCTCTTTCTCTCTCTTTTCCCCGCCCTCTCTCTCTCTCTCTTTCCCTCCCCCTCCCTCTTCTCTCTCTCTCTCTCTCTCTCTCTCTCTCTCTCTCTCTCTCTCTCTTTCCCTCCCCCTTGTTGAGATATCGAGCTCCACTCGTGATATGCTAGGGTGACTGTTGTGCATTTATGTCACCAACTTGTTAGCTGCAGATGCGGTTGGTACACAACTATCTTTATGTACTCTAGTTAGTGGCTCAGTTAGTATGCCACCTCAGTTAGCTGAGTTTGGTTTGAGACCCACATATAGGGTTAATCTATTCTTTTGTACTTAGAGTTCTTTTGGATTTCAGAACTAAGAAGAGGCAAACTATTTTCAGCCTCCACCTTTGTGTATATTCCCCCATTGTGTATGTGAGAAAGCTACAAGTGAGACTCCTTCCTTCTCTCCCACTCTCTTCACATGGTATCAAAGCTCGGTTCATGGTAAGGAGCTCAAGAAAGCAAACCAAGTTCGCGGTATCCTAGTAAGAGGATCATTGTTGCTTTCCTTTTTTTTCGAGTTTGGGAGCAAATCTCTGCAGTTAGCACAGCCAGAAAATGCAAGAGTGCACTGTCTCAAATTGGGACGCCCTTTGTGGTGCGGCGAGAGGCAGTATATGCTACGGGCAAGGGCAAAGCCCTTGGTGAAATTATTTTTTTGATTCGAGGCCATTTCGAGGTCCGTTTTAGTGGCGGAAGTTTTTCGCAGGCACTCAGGAAAGTGCCCTGTTTTTGCTATGCGACCACTATTCTACAGGTCGGTGAAAAGTTATCATAGAAATTACATCGTATGCCTATGCGCAGAGATATTGGGAGTGACAGAATCATTCTTATTACCTATTGAAATCGTCACTAGGAAGTGACTGCATGGTCAAATACCACTCTCGTCAGTTTTGCACATTTGCACTTGTGAGATAGAAGTTGTGTTTTTTTTGCAGTGATAGAATATTTTGCAGTGTTCTGTAATGGTGTTTGATGCTCTTTCACAGATTGTCACTGAAAAGCTTGACAAGAATAACTTCCAAGCATGGAAGTTTAGAATGACGAATTTCCTTAAGGGAAAAGACTATTGGGAGTTCATTACTGGAGCTGAACAAGAACCAATTATTCCTAATGTTCCCAATCAATAGGAGTTGCAGGCATTTAAAGGCTAGCATGAGAGAGCCAAAAAAGTTATGTATTGGTTGTCTATCAGTATTTCAGATTCTATGATTGTGCATATTTAGGATGCAAGCACACCGAAGGAGGCATGGGATACTTTGACAAAAATGTATAGCACAAATATGCAAGCCAGGAAAATGCAGCTCAAGCAGGAGTTGCATAATGTGCAGAGAGCAAATATGAGCATCAATGACTACCACATGAAGGTGAAGAAAATGGAAATGCACTTGCTTCATTGGGTCACCAGTGGAAGATGATGATTTAGTTTCTATGACCTTGAATGGTCAATTAATCCACTCTGATGTGTGGACTACTAAAGCTCTGCATCTATTGGAGGCTGCTGTCATTATTTTGTCACTTTTATTGATGACTATAGCAGAAAAGTTTGGGTGTATTTTATGAAAAAGAAAAGTGAAGTGTTTGGGCATTTCAAAGCTTTTAAAGCTATGGTTGAAAAAGAAACAGGCCTACAAATAAAATGCCTAAGGTCAGATGGAGGGGGAGAGTACCTCTCAAATGAGTTTGCAAGTTTCCTACAGGAGCATGGCATAAAGCAGCAATATTCATGAGGTCATACCCCACAGCAAAATGGACTTATAGAAAGGAAAAACATGCATATTGGAGAGGTATCTCGTGCCATGCTCAACGAAAAAGACCTGCTAGATTATTATTGGCTGAAGCAGTTGCTACAGGAGTCTACACAATGAACAGGACCCCACTGCAGCAATACATGGCATGACACGAGAGGAGAGGTATACCGGTAGTAGGAAACCAGATATTTCTCATTTGAAAGTTTTTGGTTGCATTGCCTACGTTCTTGTGCTAGATGAGTTGAGATCCAAGTTGGATCCAAAAGCTGAGAAGTGCATCTTTATTGGTTATTCTCTACAGCAAAAAGGGTAGAGATGCTATAACCCTTCTACTCGCAAGTTTACAGTGAGCAGAGATGTTGTTTTTGATGAGATGAGTAGCTGGTATAAACCAGTAAATGCGATTGATGATGTAGATGCACAAAATGGTAATGCTGCATAGAATTCACAGTAGTAGTCACAAAACATTAGTGGACATGTAGTGTCCTCTAGCAGTGGTTCACATACTTCGCCATGGACAGGCAGATTGAGATCAGGAGGATCTCCTCAAAGCAATGCAGATAGTGGTATGCAAGTATCACAAAAAGGAAAAGAGAAAGTAGATCAGCCCATGGTTGATGTGAATGCAGGTCTCTCTTATGTGGATGGTGAATCCAATGGCTCAGAACAGAGCCTTGATGATGAGTTGGGTATTCCTTTTGTTGTTACACCTGGAGTAAGGACGACAAGGGATGTTTTGAGAACACCTGGTAGTGAGCCTATTTTGCACAGGTCTACTAGAGCTAGGTATCCTCTGGATAGGCTGAAATATGATGGATTTACAGCCATTCACTATGCCTATATGGTCAAAGTGATACATGAACTAGAACCCACTTCTTTTGAGCAAGCCATGGGAAAAGAAAAATGGGAGAAAGCCATGGATGAAGAAATGGATGCCTTGGAAGTAAATGCTACATGGGAGTTGGTGCCTTTGCCTAAAGACAAGAATGCAATTGGCTGCAAGTGGGTTTATAAGGTGAAGCACAATGTAGATGGTTCTGTGAACAGATACAAGGCAAGATTAGTTGTCAAGGGGTATTCACAGACATATGGCATTAATTATGAAGAAACATTCAGTCCGGTTGCAAGGATGGCAACCTGTTGAGAGTTGTGGTGCCATGAGCACATGTAGAGCAAAGGTATGAGTAAAGGGCAAGCTGCCACATGGCATGGAGGAGATACCCCACATGTGAACAAGCATATGGATGTAAGTACCCTCACCTATAAAAGGGAGGTTCATTTAAAGTAATATCAATCAAGCACTTTGCACTATCTCATGATTCTCATTATGAGTCCAAGCTAATCTATCTTCGAACCTAATTGACTTGAGGTACATGTCATGAGCACTTTCTTCATCATGTGTCCACATAGGTTCCATCCATCTTAGAGTGTTCCATCAATCCTGTGGCACTCTAGTTTTGTCATGGTATCAGAGCTTAGGTATAGTCTCCCAGATTAGTTGTAGACATGCCTTAGGAGATCATGTTTTCTCCAAGATTAGTTTTAGTTTTAGATCAAGAGTTCTCTTCTACCTAGAGAAATCTCTGTTAGGCATTGCCATTCTATCTCTAGCTCTCATCGTAGAGCTCATTCTCCTCTTCAATTCGGTTCAGAAAGCTTCTGATTGTGCCATTTGGAGCTCTAGTTTCAATTCCTTGAGAGAGTTTTGTTCTCTCACAGTTGCATTTTGCTTCACTAGTTCTAGTTCAATGGGACTCTTTAGCCTATCGATAGGCAGTGTGACAACTGTAACACAGTAGCTCCTCAATTGAGATCCACAACAAGTCTCTAATCGACATGCAAGAGGTGGAGGAAATTACATAGATGTTAACTATCACCAAATTTAGCATCTTGCCCTTGTAATTCCTTAAAAAATAGTTTCCTTCAAGGTGTAATTTAGGCCACATGCCACCGTTTATCATCCAATCAATCAATTTAGAAGACATCCTTCTTGATTGTTCGGTGCTCTAAGTGACGAAAAGCAGTCGCCCCCAGCGTAGACTCAGCTCTACTACAAACAAGCAACTAGCTAAGGAGCAGCCTCACACATCAAAGGCATCACACAGTGTTGAGATATCGAGCTCCACTCGTGATATGCCAGGGTGACCATTGTGCATTTATGTCACTGACTTGTTAGCTCCAGATGCGGTTGGTACACCACCCATGAATAATAGCTGGATGACAGCTATCCTTATGTACTCTAGTTCGTGGCTCAGTTAGTATGCCACCTTAGTTAGCTGAGTTTTGTTTGAGACCCACATATAGGGTTCTTCTATTTCTTTGTACTAGAGTTCTTTTGGCTTTCACAACTAAGAAGAGGAAAACTATTTTCAGCCTCCACCTTTGTGTGTATTCCACCATTGTGTATGTGAGAAAGCCGCAAGTGAGACTCCTTCCTTCTCTCCCACTATCTTCACATGGTATCAGAGCCTGGTTCGTGGTAAGGAGCTCAAGAAAGCAAACCAAGTTCGCGGTGTCCTAGTAAGAGGACCAGTGTTGCTTTCCTTTTTCGAGTTTGGGAGCAAATCTCTACAGGTAGCATAGGCGGAAAGTGCAAGAGTGCATTGTCTCAGATTGAGACACCCTTCGCAGTGTGGCGAGAGGGCAATATATGCTGCGAGAGAGGGCAAATTCCTTGGTGACTTTATTTTTTTGATTCGAGGCCATTTCGGGGCCCGTTTTGGAGGCGGAAGTTCTCCGCAAGCACTGAGAAAAAGGCTCTGTTTTTGTTGTGCGACCACTGCTGTGCAGGTCAGTGAAAAGTTGCTATAGAAATTGCATCGTATGCCTGTGCATAGAGATATTGGGAGTTACAAAATCATCCTTATTGCCTATTAATGCAAAATCGTCACTAGGAAGTGACTGTGTGGTCAAATACCACTTTCGTCAGTTTTGCAGATTTGCCCTTGTGAGGCAGAAGCTGTGTTTTTTGCACTGACAGAATATTTTGCAGTGTTCTGTAATGGCGTCTGATTCTCTTTCACAGATTGTCACTGAAAAGCTTGACAAGAACAACTTCCAAGCATGGAACTTTAGAATGACGAATTTCCTTATGGGAAAAGGCTTTTGGGAGTTCATTATAGGAAATAAAGAAGAACCAGTTCTTCCTAATGTTCCCAATCAACAGGAAATGTAGGCATTGAAAGGATGGCATGAGAGAACCAAAAAAGTTATGTACTAGCTATCTATCAGTATTTCAGATCCTATAATTGTGCATATTTAGGATGCAAGTACGCCAGAGGTGGCATGGCATACTTTGGCAAAAATGTACAGCACAAATATGCAAGCCAGGAAAATGCAACTCAAGCAGGAGTTGCACAATGTGGAGAGAGAAAATATGAGCATCAATGACTACCACATGAAGGTGAAGAAATTTGCAGATGCACTTGCTTCCAGTGGAAGATGATGATTTAGTTTCTGTGACCTTGAATGGTGGTCTAGGAAAGGATTATGCATAGTTCCGGACATCCACTGCCGTCCGTGAAAAATATCCTGATTTTGAGGAGTTGATTGCTCTTCTAATTTTTGAAGAGCAGAGAAATGGTGGTGCAGCTTCTTCAGGAGGAACTTCAAAAGAAACTATCTTCTACTCAAATGTTGGAAGAGGTAGAGGCAGAGGTAGAGCAGGCCGATCTGGAGGCCATGGTAGAAATCAGAATATGCAGCAAACTCAAGAAAACCAGCCCTATGGAGGAGAACGTGTTATCTTTAGAGGCAGGGGGAGCCAAATAGGTCGTGATGGATGGTGGAGAGGCCAAAATGCAAACAACAATGTTGAATGCTACTACTGTGGTAAAATGGGTCATATGGCTAAAGACTGCTATAAAAAGCAAAATGACATCATGAATGGGAAATTGCAGTAAGGGAATTATGCATCTTCTAGTAGACAGGGTGATGACAGAAATGAGCATCTGTTTATGGTGTAGCACATGACCAATTCTGTGACAAGTGCAGAAGAAAGCAATGATGTGTGGTATGTTGACTCAGGTGTGTCAAACCACATGACAGGTCATGCAGAATGGATGCAGGATGCAAGGAAAATGGAAAGACTAGGATTTGTGGAGATTGGTGATGATACTACACCTCCTATTGTGGAGATTGGTAAAATTCCTTTGTCTATGCAAGATGGGAAAAAGAAATACCTGTCTGATGTATTTCATGTCCCGAATATCACAAAGAACCTAGTTTCTATTGGTCAAATGGTTGAGCAGGGCTTGCAGGTCAGATTTAGTCCTCATGGATGCTTTGTTGAGGATATGAAAAATAACGGTCACTTGATAGCAAAAGGAAAGAAGAAGGGTAGGATGTTTACGTTGGATGCGAACATGCATGAATTGAGTGTGGCAATGTTTGCACATGGGACCGGTGTTGTTGTAGATATTGATATCTGGCATAAACGCATTGGTCATGTTAATGTACAATGACTTAAATCAATGCAGGCCCAAAATATTGTTGCAGGATTGCCTAAATTCAAGGTTGTAGAAATGCATAAGGTATGTGAAGTCTGTCAATTTGGAAAACAGGCAAGGAAACCATTTCCTAGAAATGTTCAAGAGATTAAGAAGCCATTGGAATTAATCCACTTTGATGTGTGGACTACTAAAGCTGCATCTATTGGGGGCTGTCATTATTTTGTCACTTTTATTGATGACTACAGCAGAAAAGTTTGGGTGTATTTTATGAAAAAGAAAAGTGAAGTGTTTGGGCATTTCAAAGCTTTTAAAGCTATGGTTGAAAAAGAAACAGGCCTACAAATAAAATGCCTAAGGTCAGATGGAGGGGGAGAGTACCTCTCAAATGAGTTTGCAAGGTTTCTGCAGGAGCATGGCATAAAGCAGCAATATTCATGCAATCATACCCCACAGCAAAATGGACTTGCAGAAAGGAAAAACAGGCATATTAAAGAGGTATCTCGGGCCATGCTAAATGAAAAAGACCTACCAAATTATTATTGGGTTGAAGCAATTGCTACAGCAGTTTACATAATGAATAGGACTCCCACTGCAGCAATACATGGCATGACGCTAGAGGAGATGTATACTGGTAGGAAACCAGATATTTCTCATTTGAAAATTCTTGGTTGCATTGCCTATGTTCATGTGCCAAATGAGTTGAGGTCCAAGTTGGATCCAAAAGCTAAGAAGTGCATCTTTCTTGGTTATTCTCTGCAGCACAAAGGATATAGATGCTATAACCCTTCCACTCGTAAGTTTACAATGAGCAGAGATGTTGTTTTTGATGAGATGAGCAGCTGGTATAAACCAGTAAATGTGATTGATGATGTAGATGCACAAAATGGTAATGCTGCACAGAATTCATAGCAGCAATTACAAAATATTAGTGGACCTAGAGTGTCCTCTAGCAGTGGTTCACATACTTTGCCATGGATAGGCAGATTGAGATCATGAGAATCTCCTCAAAGCAATGCAGATAGTGGTATGCAGGTATCACGAAAAGGAAAAGAGAAGGTAGATCAGCCCATGTTTGATGTGAATACAGGTCACTCTTATGTGGATGGTGAATCGAGTGGCTCAGAACAGACCATTGATGATGAGTTGGGTATTCCTTCCATTGTTACAACTAAAGTAAGGAAGACCAGGGATGTTTTGAGAGCACCTAGAAGTGAGCCTATTTTGCACAGGTCTACCAGAGCTAGGTATCCTATGGATAGGCTGAAATATGATGGATTTATAGCCATTCACTATGCCTATATGGTCAAAGTGATACAGGAACCAGAACCCACTTCTTTTTAGCAAGCCATGGGAAAGAAAAATGGGAGAAAGCCATGGATGAAGAAATGGATGCCTTGGAAGCAAATGCTACATGGGAATTGGTGCCTTTGCCTAAAGACAAGAATGCAATTGGCTCTAAGTGGGTTTATAAGTTGAAGCACAATGCAGATGGTTCTATGAACAGATACAAGGCAAGATTAGTTGTCAAGGGGTATGCATAGACATATGGCATTGATTATGAAGAAACATTCAGTCCGATTGCAAGGATGGCAACCATAAGAGTAGTCATTGCTATGGCTGCATCAAAGGGATGGTCTTTACATCAGTTGGATGTAAAGAATGCCTTCTTGCATGGTGATTTGCAAGAAGAGGTCTTTATGGAGCAGCCACCAGGTTATGTTCATGCTGTTCATCCTGCGTTTGTTTGTAGGTTGAAGAAAGCCTTGTATGGCTTGAAGCAAGCACCTAGAGCATGGTCTGACAAGATAGGATAGTATCTTGTCACTATTGGCTTTCAGATTTCCAAGGCCGATTTCTCACTTTATGTGAGAAAAATAGAGAAAGGTATTATGCTACTTGTCATTTATGTTGATGATTTGATCATCACAGGTGATAGTGATGAAGATATCCTTCATGTGAAAATGCTATTGAAGCAGAAGTTTGAGATGAAGGATTTAGGAGAGCTGTGTTATTTCTTGGGCATTGAGGTGATTAGATCACTGAGTGGGATACGGCTCTTGCAGAGGCAGTATGGATTGGACATGCTGTCCAAATATGGGATGACAGGCTGTAAGCCTATTTCAGTTCCTTTGGAGCAGAATGTGAAGCTGAGCACAGATGCAGGTGAGCTTCTGCAAGACCCTACTATGTACAGGCGCATAGTAGGAAGTTTGATTTATATGACTATTACCAGGCCAGATTTGAGCTATGCTGTTGGATTGGTAAGTCACAGACTCTAAGGAAACCACATTTGGATGCGGCTAGATGCATACTCAGGTATGTGAAGTCCACATTGCAGTATGGACTATTTTATGAGGCTAAGGTTCAGATACAGTTGCATGGATACACTGATGCTGATTGGGCTGGTAGTATTTCTGATAGACGATCCACTAGTGGATATGTGTTCTCTTTTGGGAGTGCTGCAATCACTTGGAGTAGTAAGAAACAGCCTACAGTTGCCTTGTCGAGCACAGAGGCTGAGTACAGGGGTGCAACAATGGCTGCATGGGAGGTAGCTTGGTTGCATAAGCTACTTTATGATATGCATCAATCTACAGATGGGCCAGTTGTCATTTATTGTGATAACATGAGCAGTATACACTTGGCAAATAACCCAATCTATCATGCTAGAACAAAGCACATTGAGGTGCATTATCACTATGTGTGGGAGAAGGTTTTACTAGGACTTATTGATCTAGTTTATGTTAGCATAGAGGATTAGGTAGGTGACATATTCACGAAGGCATTGGGCGCAAAGAAGCTGCGCAAGTTCAGAGACCTGCTTGGTGTGCAGGAATTGGGATTGAGCTCGAGGGTGAGTGTTGAGATATCAAGCTCCACTCGTGATATGCCAGGGTGACCATTGTGCATTTATGTCACCGACTTGTTAGCTGTAGATGTGGTTGGTACACCGCCCATGAATAATAGCTGAATGACAGCTATCCTTATGTACTCTAGTTAGTGGCTCAGTTAGTATGCCACCTTAGTTAGCTGAGTTTGGTTTGAGACCCACATATAGGGTTCTTCTATTTCTTTGTACTAGAGTTCTTTTGGCTTTCACAATTAAGAAGAGGAAAACTGTTTTCAGCCTCCACCTTTGTGTGTATTCCCCCATTGTGTATGTGAGAAAGCTGCAAGTGAGACTCCTTCCTTCTCTCCCACTATCTTCACACACAGTGCCTCAAGTAGACGCACAGCCAATAGTGTAGGCCAGCTCCAGCCTCCATCATGACAAGTAGCCTTGCCTCTCCAAATGATTGGACTTAATGGCCCACACTAGTCCAAAAGGCTATCTCGGCACTCAGCACCCTCGTTTTCGTAGACCATCTACTAGAGGGCTAGTCCATCAATGTCCTCTGTAGGTTACACCATTGTGAACAACTCTAGTAGCAGCTCCTGTCATTGCTCCATGCTGCAAGCCACCATCCACTCTACAGCACCCATCGCTTCTCATCAGCATAGACAAAGCCTCAACGATCAGTCCGACCTGGCTCACCTATGCGCGCCTAGCAGCATCTCGAAACTGCCTCCTCCAAGCGGATAGCTCCAACGCTACTTTAGCCAAGCCTTCACCAGCAAGACAAACGGTTCCCAAGAAGGCAACCAAGCTCCGACTGACTCTCTGGCTTCATCTACACCCTCCACCGATGGGCAGTCTTCAATGCATAGACGAAGAGCAACCAGCAAATGAAGCAAGATCGCATGCACAGCTAGCACCAATGAGGTTGAGAATGCAAAGCACCACGTTGCCATGGTCTTAGTTGCCCTGCCGCCATCATCACTACATCATAGCTTTCTCTCTTTCATCTCTAAGGTCCTAAACCATAGGACACGTGGCAGCAGATAGCAAAGACATGTGTCATATTGGATTTAACTAGGGTTAGTCAAGTAAACCCACAAAGGTAAATTATCTTGGAACTTGATTGACTTGAGGTACATGTCATGAGCACTCTCTTCATCATGTCTCCACATAGGTTCGATCCACGTTAGAGTGCTCCATTGATCCTGTGGCACTTAGTTTTGTCACAACCGTAAGAGCAGTCATTGCTATGGCTACATCAAAGGGATAGTCTTTACATCAGATGGATGTAAATAATGCCTTCTTGCATGGTGATTTGCAAGAAGAGGTCTATATGGAGTAGCCACCAGGTTATGTTCATGCTGTTCATCCTGAGTTTGTTTGCAGGTTGAAGAAAGCCTTGTATGGCTTGAAGCAAGCACCCAAAGCATGGTCTAACAAGAAGGGATAGTATCTTGTCACTATTGGCTTTCAAATTTCAAAACCTGGAACCTCTTCTAAACCCTGGAACCTCTCTCTAAACCTTGGAACCTCCTTCTAGACTCTGGAACCTCTTCTAACCCTTAAACTCCTCCTAAACCCTGCAACCTCCAATGAAGACGAAAGCCTTCATTACCTCAACCATGATGATACATGTTCCTTTTACACATGCATGCACTATGTTTGCTTACCACACTTAAGCCTACATCTCTCACCGAAACACAACTCGAGGTCCTAAGCTACACGTATACTACAAATGACAATCCCAATATATTTGTAGGTGACAAAAAGGCTCGGAACCCTGCATACTAAGAATACTCTACTCTTCCTACTACGAAAGCTGTGGGAAAGAGCCAACAGTAGTCTAATACCAGTTTATGCAAACCAAGTACGTCCCAACACATATCGAGCACCAATCAAGTGCTATGGTTGTGGAGAAAATCACCGGATCACAGAGTGCCCTCATCGTGGTAACCCCGCTACTTTCCAACCACTCTACAGAGATTGTAGCATAGGACATGCCTGTATGGATTGTCCCATGAAAAATAAAGTCCCATAACAAATAGAGGTTAAGCTTGACGTCCCAATCGGCATCATTGGGGTGGACCATCAAAGCCTGGGTCTACTGGTAAGTGTAATATCACAACCTGTGAATGTAATTACATGCCAACAGAAAGAGGCCACCAAGGACCCTAACATTCCAATCCAACCAAAGTGACTTCTTAAAAGGAAAGCACAAGTGACTCCACTTCTGCCACACAATGAGCAGCCAAGCTCATCCATTAGCTCTCGAGCCTGAAATAAAAGAAGCTCCATACCCAAATGTAGAAGTGGAGAAGGCTAGTTTTCAAGCACTTCAACAATGGGTACAAAAGGAACAAGCTCAATTTGAGGTTGAGAAACAAGCTCAAGATCCAATCCATGACTTGGCCCCACAAAGTATTGATATTGTACTCGAGCCTCTATTCCAACAACAGACTTCACAACATAATGTACCACCACGTCAACTTGAAGGAGCCGCACTCTCTAGCATCCTGAATTGCCCTATGTCAATTCCCATCAGAATCCTCCTACAAAATTGTCCCAATCTCTAGGAGAGTTTCAAAGGATGGATTGAACTCGAAAATCCCCCTCCACCTATGAATGACATCGAAGATATCCCTGTGCGGATGGGTGAGAGAGATGACATATGCAACATTACTATGCCTTTGATCCACAAGGCATATAATGAAGTCCAAGCCATAGTGGATGGTGGAGCAGGTGTAAATGTCCTATCAAAGGAGCTCTATGATGAATGGGGTCTCCCACCAATGCAAAAGGCTAATTTCAACATATGCCTTGCCGATGATTCACGGGCTAAACCTTGGGAATAGTAAATGGCATGTCCACAAAGGTCATAGAGGTGTGATTTTCCCTTCAATTCACAATCTTGGATCTCCCCAAAAAATCCTATCAAATCTTACTGGGACGTCCTTGGTTACGGGAAGCATCAGTCCTCCATGACTGGGGAACTGATAGACTGACAATCTAGAATCGTGACACCACAATTTCAGCCACTAGCTTGGTGACTACAAATCGTAAATGAATTGCAAGCTATAGAATCGTACTATATTATTGGAAAATGTCCATCAAATTATAAAGTCAAAATTAGGGAAATATTTTCAAATTATAAATTCCAACTGATTGAAGCAATCACATAAGAAAATAGAGCCTTCGAATCCAACTAAATGCAACATTTTCAAAGTATAAAGTGTAGTTGAGTGAAGCAGTCATATCCAAGGACGGATAAATGGTGAATTATTACGTTAATACTGAAGTTATATAGAAAAGCCAAATGTATAGTCATCCCCTAAAGTTATATACCCAGGTAGTATACAACCAAGTTTTACTCTTCTATATTTCGAAAAGAGACCACCATCGTATCTAAGGATGGATAAATACAAAGACAATTTACTACTTTTTTTTTCGAAGAAGATAATTTACTACTTAACTCAAGGTCTATTGAATAGCCGACTGTATTAGAGGGGTGGTCAACCCCTAAAAAAGTCCCAAGTAAT
The DNA here is from genome assembly GCF_047967505.1 of Dipteris shenzhenensis. Lineage (NCBI taxonomy): Eukaryota > Viridiplantae > Streptophyta > Polypodiopsida > Gleicheniales > Dipteridaceae > Dipteris > Dipteris shenzhenensis. The sequence continues at coordinate 48,721,744 of NC_141614.1, forward strand.
ATATATCCAAGATTCCAAGAGATCTTTATATTTACGCAAGGATTCTAGGACAAGGGCTCGACACTTTGCACAGTGGGAGCATTCAGCAACATACTTCAAAAATTGTGGGTTCTTATAGTATTGAAGGCCTTCCCACAGTTCCTCCTACAATATGACAATCTTGTGAATGAAACTCTTGGGAACTCTATGTTCCTCCTCCAAGTGATCAATCTCATCTGCGACAATATTGGGTTGCCGAGGGAGCCCTTGCAAAATGTCTTCATCAACCTCGGGACAAGCGGCAAAAAATATTTCATTGCTACTATGGATTTCCATTTTTGTTCCTCTGCTATTCAATCACTCGAGACCTGTCAGGTTTTTAAACTAGTTTGCTCTCCTGCTATCCAAGCTGTAATTGTTCATATATTTTAATCTATCAAATCAAGCCATCTTGACATGCTCAACGATGTAATCCAGTGAGATCTTTGCCATCTTTTAAGACCCATGTACTGATAGATTCCCCACACATTACATTGATGAATATGATAGGTTAGTTGTATGATAGTTAAGGCTAGAGGAGGTAGGCACTGGCAAGGAAATGCATTTTTGTTGGTTTAGGATTAACTTCAACCCCCACAAAATATAACCTTTAGTAAATCCCCAAATAATCACCGTGCTTGTTTTAGTAAATCCCAATCAATAAATTTCAAAATAGGAAAAATGTAAATCCCAAATAGTATACTAATCCCAAACAACCACCACACTTATTTTAGTGACAATGACTATGCATGAGGGACCATCTAATTCATAGGTTCAGATTAGCATTCAGTCGAAATTAAACTGTAATAACAATGATTGTGCACGAGGGACCATCTATATAGAATTTATAGGCTCAGATTAGCATTGAGCTAGAATCAGAATGTAAAAAAATGACTTTGCATGAGGGATTATCTAGTTCACAAGCTTAGATTAGCATTCAATCAGATCATTAGGCTACTGTAATAACAATAGTTCTCATTCTTATGACTGAGAACTATTGTTTTATAGTCTGATGAACCGACTCAATTCTAATTTGATGTCCTATTTTGATCTTGCTTTTCTCTAGTTGACTGTAATAACAACGACCTTTCATGAGGGACCATCTAGTTCATAGGCTTAGATTAGCATTGAGTCGGAATTAGACTATAATAATAATGACTTTTCATGAGGGACCATCTAATTTGCGGGGACGAGCATTTTCCGAGCAAAATCTTTCGAGCGTCCAAGCGAAGGAAAAAAAAAGCTTCCAACTATGCAAAAATATGACAAAAATGGATCAAAAGAAAACATAGTTTCACTTAGAAATATGAAAAGTATTATAGGAATGACTATTTTATACACGAATATTTATGTGAATCTTTGGGAATGGTGAGAACATAATGGGATGGCTTTTGAGAAAACCCACATGTAGAGTAGACTTCTCTATGAAAATTCCCTTATGATCCTTCTTACAACCTTTTACTTAATAGGGGTGACATTGAAAAACCTCTCAACCTATCTTCATGAAAGGGTTTCTCCAAAGAAACCTCATTGAAGCAAGCCATCAGGGTAGTTTTGCCAGTGAAACCCCTTTGAACAAGGTCTTTTAAGGTAGTTTCGCTGGCGAAACTACCTTGGACAACACTTTTAAAAGTGACATAACTTTCACATACAATGTCCAAATATAGTCATTCAGCCACTCAAATTGATTGGAAAACCCCATTTGAGTACATCTATGGGGTTATATTTTGGAAAACCTTGCGTATATAGTATTAAATATTACATGTATTTTATGAGAGTGATATATAAGCCCAAGTTAATACTTATTTACAGTAATTTAAACTTCTGTAGAAACATGTCCATAAATATCTTGTTATTAATATTATAAAGACACTGAAAGATATTGCCATATGATATAAATATGTTTAATAAGTAATTATTTATGTATAATATTATTATATTGAGAGTGATTATGAGGGACATTTCTTAAATGAATTATTTTTTAATACTTTTTTAAGGTAATAACAAGGGTACAAAAGGATGTCTATGAATAAGAAGATTTATGTTATGTAAAGATGAATGAGTGATTAGTCTATATAATTTTATGATAAAGGGATTTAGTTCTAATGAAAATAAAAGTGTAAAAACCATGTTTCCTAAAGAAATACTATTTTTAAAATCTCTTGAAAAACACGCTCGTATAAACCTGCTCATAGGTTTTTGCTCATAAAATTGATGCATCCCTAATTTGCATGCTCAGATTAGCATTAAGATGGAGATAGATTGTAAGAACATATTAGATTGTTAGAATTTTTTGATGATCGAGAAATTCTCCCATGGCAACCATCTAATCACACGTCATGGCTAGACGATGATGTACATGACCGCCTACTCTAGGCTAGACTACCAGCAAGCTGGGTGCATGTGCCACCACTCCTCCTCCCTCATCCCATTGAATTATTATGATATTGGCTCCAATGACCGAGAAATTCTTCCATAGCAACCATCTAATCGTACGTCAGGACGATGATGTATATGACCACATATGCTAGGTTGGGCTACCAGCAAGCTGGGTGCATGTGCCACTGCTCCTCCCTCCTCATCCTATTGAATTGTTATGATCTTGGCTCCAATGATGACCGATAAATTCTCCCATGGCAACCACCTAATTGCACATCATGGCTAGACGATGATGTATATGACCGCCTATGATAGGCTAGGCTACCAGCAAAATCTAGTGGGTGGATTGTGTGCTCTTAGCAGCGATGGGCACCTAGAGTCACACAAACTGACATAAGGAATGAAGGAGAAAAGAGTGGGAGGGTGGAAAGTCTAGCTATATAAAGGCCTTAAGGGTAGAGAAACAATTCATTGCACCTAGGAAAATCCCTCTCCTACCCCCTTCTATGTTCTCCAAGCCCCCTTCCACCCCTATGATGAATCTTTTGCTACAACCTCGATGCCCCTTCATAATGCTACCCAAGTCATGGGATCCATTTGTCTCTCCATCCTACAACACTCCACCATCCATAGCCATGACCAAGGGAGTTGCAGGATGGGAGCCAAGGGAAACAGGTCTTAAGGGGGAGATTGCAGAATGGATTTTAGGACCGTCACATTTGATCCCGTTCTCAGCTACAAATGTTCGTCGTCATTTTTCTGTCAGGCACTGGGAGAGAACTCAACTTGGTGATGAGCCTCTCGTAATTGAGCACAACCTTTAGCACTAGGGAAGGAGAACTCAATTTGGTGATGAGCTCTAACACACTACATGTGTTAGTGTGCTGGAGCTCACCACCAGATTGAGTTCCCTGTCCACTATCAAATGTTGTGCTTGATTGAGCTCACCGCCAAGTTGAGTTCTCTCTCCCAGTGCCTTGAAAGAAGTTGCTATGAAGAAGGCTATGTTCAATTACGAGGTGCTTGTATTTCCCCATGTTGAGATATTGAGCTTCACTCATGATATGCCAGGGTGACCATTGTGCATTTATTTTTTTGATTCGAGGTCATTTCGGGTAAAAGGGAAGAAGAAGGGAAGAAGAAGGGCATGATGTTTACATTGGATGCAGACATGCCTGAATTGAGTGCAGCAATGTTTGCACATGGGACCGATGTGGTTGTAGATATTGATATCTGGCATCAACGCATTGGTCATGTTAATGTACAACGACTTAAATTAATGCAGGCCCAAAATATTGTTGCAAGATTGCCTAAGTTCAAGATTGCAGAAATGCATAAGGTATGTGAAGCTTGTCAATTTGAAAAACAGGCAAGGAAACCATTTCCTAGACATGTTCAAGAGATTAAGAGGCCATTGGAATTAATCCACTCTAATGTGTGGACTACTAAAGCTGCATCTATTGGAGGCTGTCATTATTTTTTCACTTTTATTGATGATTACAGCAGAAAAGTTTGGGTGTATTTTATGAAAAAGAAAAGTGAAGTGTTTGGGCATTTCAAAGCTTTTAAAGCTATGGTTGAAAAAGAAACAGGCCTACAAATAAAATGCCTAAGGTCAGATGGAGGGGGAGAGTACCTCTCAATTGAGTTTGCAAGTTTCCTACAGGAGAATGGCATAAAGTAGCAATATTCATGACGTCATACCCGACAGCAAAATGGACTTGTAGGAAGGAAAAACAGGCATATTGGAGAGGTATCTCATGCCATGCTCAACAAAAAAGACATGCCAGATTATTATTGGGCTGAAGCAGCTGCTACAGCAATCTACATAATGAATAGGACTCCCATTGCAGCAATACATGGCATGACGCTAGAGGAGAGGTATACTAGTAGGAAACCAGATATTTTTCATTTGAAAGTTTTTGGTTGCATTGCCTATGTTCATGTGCCAGATGAGTTGAGATCCAAGTTGGATCCAAAAGCTAAGAAGTGCATCTTTATTGGTTATTCTTTGTGGGTATAGATGCTATAACCCTTCTACTTGTAAGTTTACAGTGAGTAGAGATGTTGTTCTTGATGAGATGAGTAGCTGGTATAAACCAGTAGATGTGATTGATGATGTAGATGCACAAAATGATAATGCTGCACAGAATTCACAACAGCAGTCACAAAATATTAGTGGACTTGTAGTGTCCTCTAGCAGTGGTTCACATACTTCGCCATGGATAGGCAGAATGAGATCAAGAGGATCTCCTTAAAGCAATGTAGATAGTGGTATGCAAGAATCACAAAAAAGAAGAGAGAAAGTAGATCAGCCCATGGTTGGATGTGAATGCAGGTCACTCTTATGTGGATGGTGAATCCAATGGCTTAGAACAAAGCCTTGATGATGCGTTGGGTATTCCTTCTGTCGTTACACCTGGAGTAAGGAATGAGAGCACTTGGTAGTGAGCCTATTTTGCACAGGTCTACCAGAGCTAGGTATCCTGTGGATAGGCTGAAATATGATGGATTTACAGCCATTCACTATGCCTATATGGTGAAAGTGGTACATGAACCAGAACCCACTTCTTTTGAGCAAGCCATGGGAAAAGAAAAATGGGAGAAAGCCATGGATGAAGAAATGGATGCCTTGGAGCAAATGCTACATGGGAATTGGTGCCTTTGCCTAAAGACAAGAATGCAATTGGATGCAAGTGGGTTTATAAGGTGAAGCACAATGTAGATGGTTTTGTGAACAGATATAAGGCAAGATTAGTTATCAAGGGGTATGCACAGACATATGGCATTGATTATGAAGAAACATTCAGTCTGGTTGCAAGGATGGCAACCGTAAGAGTAGTCATTGCTATGGCTGCATTAAAGGGATGGTCTTTACATCAGATGGATGTAAAGAATGCTTTCTTGCATGGTGATTTGCAAGAAGAGGTCTGTATGGAGCAGCCACCAGGTTATGTTCATGCTGTTCATCCTGAGTTTGTTTGCAGGTTGAAAAAATCTGGGTAAGTCAAAACATCGAGCGACTGCATTCGAGCGAGCCCAAAGTTCGAGCGATGCTTATGAGGAACTTTGTCTAAACCTATAGGAGCAATAAATTTTTACTAAAAATGGTTGAATCTACATGACACTATTACAGATTGTTTTTAATTATCTTTTGTATGATTCTTGGCAACTTACAAAGGTTAAACTTACTATTGGATAACTCATAAATCCATGCAAGTCAGCAATCATTAAATAAATACCAAAGGGAAAATTCTTGGCAACATACAAAGAGAAAACCTATTATTTGATAAATAATAAATACATAGAAGTTAGCAATCATTCAATAGATACAAAAGGGGAAATGCTACAATGTCTACACCTCGAGGTGATCACTCAGAATTATGTAAGGTAGTATGTGAGTTGAAGGGGTTTCTTTACTTTATGGAGTTACATACGTGGCAACAATAGTCCTACCGATGATATAAAAGCTCCTCCTAGCAAAATCCCTCACAAACAGCTATTTGTAGCTCATCGATTTTTATGCTACCGACATGATTTGATCCATTTTGTACACAAAATGATCACATGAATAAAATGTTTAAACTATGGAACTAATAAATTATTGATCACCTTATGACCATGATGATGCTAACTAAATATGGATCACCTTCATATGTCCTTGACCATGTATACACCTCTAGGATGGAGGAAACCAAGGACCTAAACTCTAAATGAGAAAAATCCATGGTCATAATTAAATATAGAGTTTGATAAGGTTCGGCTCTCATGAAACAAAGATAAGTATAAACTTTCTAAATATCTAGAATTTTGATACTTTAACATGATAAATGTATTCATTCATATCATTCCAATCGTTTTGACTACAAACATGACCATATTTGGAGTCCGATTGACTAAGTTATGGCCCAAATAAAATTGGCAAGAGGAGCCTCCCAAGAGGCCACGATATCGCGGCCTCTAGGGAGAATCCTACTCCCATTATTTTTTTGCCTTGAAAATGGAAATTGCACAAGAAAAACACATACTTTGACCCCTTTCTTCCACCCCTCCGTCGTTGACCCTTGAAAAAAACATTTTTAGAAATTGTTGTTTGTCTATAAGAAAATTGATTACTCACACAATATCATGGGTAGGACAACAACCGTAAAAGTAAGCAATGCATGCTACTTTTTGAACATAAAACATCACACTAGAATGTCAAAATTTATGAAATTCCTCGCTCAAACCATCACCTTGCTCGAACGCAGTCGCTCGAATTCTGGTAATCCTCAAGAAATCCTTGTATGGCTTGAAGCAAGCACCCAAAGCATGGTCTGACAAGATAGGACAGTATCTTGTCACTATTGGCTTTCAGATTTCCAAGGCAGATTTCTCACTTTATGTCAGAAAAATAGAGAAAGGCATTATGCTGCTTGTCATTTATGTTGATGATTTGATAATGATTCACAGGTGATAGTGATGAAGATATCCTGAGAGTGCTCTCAACAGAAGCAAGAACGGAAGAAGGAGAGAGAGAGACAGAGAGCCACACAAGTTTTGGTGGGTGCAGAACCACCCTAATCTTCTTTTTCATTCATTTATATATGTGTTTGAGTATTGTACATAACCGGGGTAAAGGCACAGTGACCTTTAACCCCCACAACCTCCCACTTAAAGGACAATGTGCCTTTAAGGGAGAACAACCAGTGAGCATACTATCCAATGCCCATCAATACACGACAATACTCAAACCGCTGACTAGGTAGACTCTTTGTCAGCATATCTGCAGGGTTATCATCTGTATGAACCTTGACAAGCTCTATGCGCTTGTCCTCAAGTACCTCTCTGATGAAATGGTACCTGACCTCAATGTGTTTGGTGTTTGCATGAAAGACCGGATTCCGTGCTAGCTGAATAGCACTCATGGAATCACTATGCAATGTCGGTACACCTGCATGAATCCCCAAATCTCCCACTAGCCGATCAAGCCATATAGCCTCCTTGCAACCCTCTGTGGCTGCAACATACTCAGCCTCTGTGGTAGACAAAGCAACACACTTCTGTGCGCGAGACAACCACGACATTGCACCACTTGCAAAGGTGAACACATAACCAGAAGTGGATCTCCTACTATCCACATGCCCTGCATAGTCTGAATCTGTGTACCCAAGTACATGCATGTCTCCTTTACCAAAGCAGATGCACATCTCCTTGGTACCCTTCATGTACCTCATGATGCACTTAACTGCCTCCCAATGCCTCTTTCCTGGATTAGCAATATACCGGCTAACAACTCCCACTGCAAATGCAATGTCTGGTCTAGTAGCTATCATAGCATACATAAGACTCCCAACTGCTGATGCATAAGGAACCTTGGCCATCATGGCCCTCTCCTCATCTGATTTGGGACTATCTGTATGACTCAGTTTCACATATGGAGGCAATGGAGTACTCACTGCCTTCCCCCCCTCCATATTGAAACGCTGCAATACTTTTGTAACATACTCTTTTTGTGAAAGCCAAAGGAGTTTCCTACTCCGATCACGCGTGATGCACATACCAAGAATATGACCTACAAGTCCCAAATCCTTCATATCAAAGGCCTCATGCAACTTGGCCTTTAATGCATCTAGCTCATAAGTATTCTTGCTAGCCAATAGCATATCATCCACATATAGTGCCCAGATTATCAGGCTATTATCCTTAGCTCTTTTAGTGTAGAGGCAGTGATCAATTTCACTCCTTCTAAAACCCTGGGACCGAATGAAAGCATCAAACTTCTGATACCATTCTCTAGGTGCTTGCTTAAGACCATAGAGACTCTTTTTCAGCTTGCAAACTAAATGCTCTTTGCCCTTTTCTTCAAAGCCTTCCGGCTGAACCATGTAAATTTCCTCATGCAAATCCCCATGCAAGAAGGCTGTCTTGACATCCATCTGCATAAGCTCCATATCCTCTATTGCCACTAGTCCAAGCATGCATCTAAGTGTGGTCATCTTCAACACCGGAGAGAATATCTCATCAAAGTCCACACCCTTCTCTTGCTTGAACCCTTTAGCAACCAAACGGGCCTTGTACCTAGGCACATCATCACCTATGACCTTCATTTTGTAGACCCATTTACATGGCAATGCTTTCTTTCCATGTGGCAAAGAAACCAAGTCCCAAGTCTTATTCTTCATAAGTGAAGTCATCTTTGATTGCATAGCATACTCCCACTTGCGTTTATCCTCACGCATCATAGCCTCTCTGTAGCAAGAAGGCTCCCCGCAATCAGTAAGCATCACATAGTCTATCCCTGGAACAAACCTATCAGGTGGTCTAGACACTCTAGATGATCTTCTCAAGGGCATTTCAGCTTGCTGTCCCATTTGCATATCAGCCAAATTTGGCTCATCATTTCCACCAATAGATGATCCATCATCTACCCTTGATTGTATACCTGTGGGAGTACTTGGTGGTACCATTTCTTGCACATTTGGTGCATGGACAGCTTGCTGTCTATCAACATATGCAGGTGGATTCACATCCTGGAAAGTGATTCTCCTCATTTCCACATCCCTCATGGGTGCCTTATGCATCTTCTTCTCATTGAAGACCACATCATGGCTGCGTATGATCTTCTTTGCTTCTGGATCCCAGAGACGATAGCCCATCTCTCCACTTTCACCATAACCTAGAAAGATGCATTTCCTAGACTTAGGATCTAGCTTCTTTCGAAGCTCTTTTGGCACATGTGCATATGCCTCACACCCAAATATACGCAAATGAGAGTAAGAGGGCTTCTTGCCACTCCATGCCTCTTCAGGAATACCACCATTCAAACTCTTACTAGGTGATCTATTGATCACATGCACTGCAGTCTTCATTGCCTCAGCCCAAAAACCACCAGAAAGACTTGCATTGGAAAGCATGCATTGCAACCTTTCTTGAATGGTACGGTTCATCTTTTCTGCAACTGGATTTTGCTCTGGAGTACGAGGGGATGTGAGCTCCCTTTTAATCCCACGTGTATCATAGAAATGCTGAAAGTCATGAGAGAGATACTCTCCGCCATTGTCAGTCCGTAGGCATTTAAGCGTTCTACCTGACTGATTCTCAACCAAGGCCAGCCATTTTTGAAATACCTGGAACACATCACTCTTCCGAGCTATAGCATAAGCCCACACTTTCCTAGTTGCATCATCAATGAATGTCACATAGTATTCAGCCCCGCCTAATGACTGTGTAGGCATGGGACCACATACGTCTGAATGCACCAAATCAAGCATTTTAAACTCTTTCTTTCCCCTTCTTTTATGGGCTGATTTAGTCTGCTTCCCATAGAGACACTGCTCACAAAATTCAAAATCAGAGAAACTCAAATGCGATACATAACCCAAACGGCATAAGAGTTTCATTCCATTCTGGCTCATGTGCCCCAACCTACAATGCCACAAAGAAGTGCTTGGCTGCTCGGTTATTGCAACAACATGATCAAATACCCCTGATACATGTAAGAAATACAAAGTCCCACACTTGGCACCCCTGGCCAAAAGCATAGAGCCCTTTTGAATTTTCCAACTCTGAAAGCCAAAAGTGGTGTGAAAACCAGCATCATCTAGTTGACCCACTGAAATAAGACTCTTGGTCAACTTAGGCACATGTCTCACATGTTTCAAAATAAATGCAGACCCATGTGCAAAAGAAAACTTTATGTCACCTGCTCCCACTATGTTACATGCATAGTCATTTCCAAGATGCACACAACCTGTCTTTCCACTGTCATAAGTGGAGAACCATTCCCTATGGGGAGTAACATGGAATGAAGCACAAGAATCCAAAATCCAATCTTGGGAATATGCATCATCTGAAGTGGTAAGCAACTCTGCAGATAAAGTAGGCATGAAGAGAACATCATTGTCATTATCATGTGTGACTGCATTGATCTCCTCGATCTTCACTTTTCCTTTGTCCTCCCTTGGACTCTCTTCCTTTTGATTTGCACCCCAATTTGCATTCTTTTTCTTATCCTTTTGCTCTCTTTTTAGCTTGTAGCAATCCTTTTTCATATGGCCCTTCTTGCCACAATGGTAACACTCAATGTTCCCTGCCCTGGATTTGCTACGAGACTTCCCTCTTTCTTGGGACTTCCCCCTGAACTATGATTTGCCCCTTTGCACATTTAAGGCTGCATCCTGCTTGTTGCCATCCATAGACTTCCGTCTAATCTCCTCGGCCAACAAGCTACCCACAACATCATCAAATTTCAGTACTCCACCAGGTGCAGAGTTACTGACAGCTGTACGGAAGGTATCCCATGAGGATGGCAATGAACATAAGAGAAATATTGCCTTAGTCTCCGCATCAAAATTCATTTTCTGAGCCTGAAGCTGGTTGAAAATAATATTGAATTCATTCAAGTGAGAAGCAATGGAGACCCCTTCCTTCATCTGCAGCTCAAACAACCTCTTCATGAGGTAAACTTTATTAGAGGCAGTTTCCTTCTCATAAGTGGCACACAGTTTCTTCCACAAATCTTCCGTAGTCTGCTCATTTACTACTGTGAAATAAATTGACTCTGCAAGATGAAGTCTAATAGTAGACTTTGCTAATGCATCCAACTCATTCCAATCATCCTCAGACATATCCGCAGGCTTAGCTTCAATACCTGCCAAGGGTTTAATCTGCTTCTTTTGAATAAGCACATCCCTTATTTGTTCTTTCCACAAAGAAAAGTTTGTCCCATCAAACTTTTTAATGCTGAAAAACTCCTTTTCAGACATGGAAGAGGATGCCATGATGCAAATAAAGCAAAATCCCAAATGCTAGTGCCTGCAAGAGAGAATCACACCAAATACCAGGTGCACCCAAATGTGTATGCCACAATAGAGTGAAATGTCACCAAAACTCAAAGCTCAAAGCATCAAAAGATGCATCTGACTCATGTGCATATACTATGCATCCATATGAGCAAATCTGGCCCAAAAGAAAATGCCAATAAGTGCCAAATGACTCAAGCATAAACACCGTCCACTGGCATATGCATCAATAATATCTCATCCAAGAGAGCATAGCACTATCAGTGCATCACCAGCAATGTGTCAAAGTTGTCCCTCAGCATAAAATAGCATCCATGTGCAAAGCGTCCATAAAAAATAGCATCCCACAAGGCAATTTGGGCCTATCAGCGCATCCAACAAGGACCGCAATGCATCCAAATGGCCTATAAATCATCCACTGCAACCCAATGCATACCACGAATGAGCGCACACTGCAACCAGAGTGATCTGCATAAGGTATGCTCAAGAAATCATAGTCCCACGGTAATGAGCGCTACTGAAAATAGAACCTGAGATGCTTCAAAACATGGGCACCATTGCATAATCGGACTCAGCAAGAAAATCTGCAAATATCTCTCTTCTGCCAGAACTCCAAAATCCCAACCGATGAGTGAGAAATGGGAGTCAACACTTATCCACTGCCATGTAGCATAAATCTAAGGTTTCAAAACCTTAGAATGAAAAATGCATAACAGAGAGACGAAATCGAATACACAGAGATCTATAACTCTGAAAATCCTTCACCGAATCGCGCAAGAACTGACAGGTAGGGGTTTTTGGGCGTCTGGAACGCAATGGGACAGACGGTTTTGGAAACCGTGGTCTCAATCACTGGGTCCAACACACGGACTGAAAAACGTTTTTGGAAATAGAGCTATTTGTAAACTCCACCGGAGTGCGAATGATGAGCAACATAGAAGTTCTAGGACCTCTTGAGTCCACCAGAACTGACAGATCTGCAAATGGTTGCTCCAAACTTGAGTTCCAACACCCGGGCAAAAAACGCAAGAACTGACACAGTGAGTCAGAAATCCACTGAAATGATCCCAGATTCAAGAATGAAGGTGTTTCCAAGCTCCTGAAGTAATGTGGACACCAAAAGCAAGCAATAGTTGCTTCTACAAGTCAATATGGAGTCTCTGTCATCGAACGGAACAGGGAAAAGCTCAAAAAACGACTTTTTCTTTGAAAGCTCTTAACAGGCTCTCAAAACCACTTCACAAAGCCAAAGTGACTTTTCCAAAGGTTCCTCCAAGGTCTCTGCACATTCGGATGCAAGTAAAGTCACCCACAAAGCTTCCCACAGAGCTTCTCCTTCCTCCCACAGAGCTGCTGAGCTTCTAAGCATTCATGCACGCTCAGCTAGATCACTCGGGCTCTGATACCAGTTGAGAGTGCTCTCAACGGAAGCAAGAACGGAAGAAGGAGAGAGAGAGACAGAGAGCCACACAAGTTTTGGTGGGTGCAGAACCACCCTAATCTTCTTTTTCATTCATTTATATATGTGTTTGAGTATTGTACATAACTGGGGTAAGGCACAGTGACCTTTAACCCCCACATATCCTTCATGTGAAAACGCTATTGAGGCAGAAGTTTGAGATGAAGGATTTGGGAGAGCTGCGTTACTTCTTGGGCATTGAGGTGATAGATCCAAGGAGTGCTGCAGTCACTTGGAGCAGCAAGAAATAGCCTACAGTTGCCTTGTCGAGCACAGAGGTTGAGTACAGGGTTGCAGCAATGGCTGCATGTGAGGCAGCTTTGTTGCATAAGCTACTTTATGATATGCATCAGTCTATAGATGGGCCAGTTGTCATTTATTGTAACAACATGAGCAGTATACACTTGGCAAATAACCCAGTCTATCATGCTACAACAAAGCACATTGAGGTGCATTATCACTAAGTGTGGGAGAAGGTTCTAGTAGGTTTTATTGATCTAGTTTATGTTAGCACAGAGGATCAGGTAGCTGACATATTCACGAAGGCATTGGGTGCAGAGAAGCTGCACAAGTTCAAAGACGTGCTTGGTGTGCAAGAATTGGGATTGGGCTCGAGGGGGAGTGTTGAGATATCGAGCTCCACTCGTGATATGCCAAGGTGACCGTTGTGCATTTATGTCACCGACTTGTTAGCTGTAGATGTGGTTGGTACACCGCCCATGAATAATAGTTGGATGACAACTATCTTTATGTACTCTAGTTAGTGGCTCAGTTAGTATGCCAACTTAGTTAGCTGAGTTTGGATTGAGACCCACATATAGGGTTAACGTATTCTTTTGGTACTAAGAGAGAGTTCTTTTGGCTTTCACAACTAAGAAGAGGAAAACTATTTTTAGCCTCCACCTTTGTGTATATTCCCCCATTGTGTATGTGAGAAAGCTGCAAGTGAGACTCCTTCCTTCTCTCCCACTCTCTTCACACCCCCTTCATACGAGGAGTTTTGGGTCAAAATTATAAGAAAGTCCTAACTATGATAGCACTACGAGGTGCTCATATTTTTCGCTACATATGAGGCACTAGGTCAAAAGTGTAAGAAAGTGTTAACAAGGGCATAAAGTGACACCAGATCCTACCACAATGGTGGTGTTGACATGTGCTAAAAGTGTTTGAAGAAGTGTCACAAAGACAAAGTGCTAACATCTTTGGATGTATTCTCTTTTGTTAAATGTTTGCTTCAGATGTAATTTATTTTGTTTCAATTTCAATGTAATACTATTATCGCAAGAATTATCGGATGTAATTTCTTTTGTTTTAATCTCAATGTAGTACCATTATCGCCAAAACTTTTGTGGTTGTTACTTGAGTGGTGAAATTGGCTCTAAAGAAGCACAAATGGCATATTTCTACCCTTGTTTACATTTTACTACAACCATAGGAATCATTGCACAAGAAACTATTGAAAATTTTATTGTTACTGTAGTGAAAATGGTTCACACAAATGCCCTCATTTAGGATTTACTGCAACCAGTGCAGCTGGTGCAATTCCTGCATAAGCAATTGTTGCAGAGGGAATAAAATAGCTCTAAAATAGGACTACATTTTCCTTATCTTGGAACTAAAATAGCTCCAAGAACTAGCAAAAATTATTGCACGGGGACTATTTGGACGAAAATAGCTTCAAAATAGGAGTATATTTTACTTGGCCTAGAGTTATAATAACTCCAATAACCAGTGCAGTGGTTGCAATGAAACTATCATAAATTGCAAATGTCTACATTTTCCTTAGCTTGGAACTAAAATAACAAAAAAAATGAAATTCATTTGCATTCATAATTAATCCAAGACACTTGTAAAATTTAGTATAAATCATTTTTGAGATTGAGAGAGATAACATTCCAATATGGATGTGACTACAATGTCCATTTTTCATATTGAGAGAGATTTCCTGCTCGAGCACTGGATTTGAAACCATCAACCTCGAGAAACACCCATTTCAAATCTGTGATTTCCAGCCGTGATGGAGTGGACCTCTGCCATCATTTACATTCTTGCATGCATTTACTCGACCTCTGCCATTCGGTACCTTCTTGCTACGATAAGTGGTCTTTGGAAACGGTCGGTCTCCAAGCGCTTCCTAGCACCACTTCTCCTGCCACTTCTAAATGCGAAAGTATGCAGCACTGGAAGAGGAGATAGAGAGTCTGCCATTTTGGGTTGAAAAAGCTTTTCACTGAATCTATCCCCCTTATTAAGAAACCTCTTAATTTCACTCTTACCCTATTCCACCGGCGGAATTGGGGATTGTATAGTTTTTGGAATGCACTTGATAGGAATCGTATAGTCTTTTTAATGAAAGGAATACATCTTTTCATGAAGTGAATTTAAGAGAATGGAGACTATTAGGTTTCTTTTTGCCATTAGTATCCTTGCATCTCAAGCATCCAAGCATCTAGAAGATCACTTGGAAGCTATGTCAAAGCTTCAAGTTGATGTATTAGGGGGTTGCCATGGTATTGAAGAATATTGAAGATCACTTGCATCTCAATCATCCAAGAATATTGAAGAATACTTCAAGATCATTGCATCTCAAGCATCCAAGAATATTGAAGATCACATGGAAGCTTCAAGATTATGGCCTCCCTACCATATTCCACTGGCAGAATAGGGGGAGAGGCAACACTATATCACTTGGAGGCTACATCACATCTGGCTAGTGCATCTAATAATGTCCACCGGCCTTCTAGTTGATGGCTTCCTTTCCCTATTCCACCAGCAGAAGAGGGGAGAGGCAACACCATTTTAGTGTTCTTTCTTCCTACGCAGCACTTTCTAATGAATGTGCCCTCTCCACTATGCAAACACTCTGCATCCTTGATGCCCTCCCAACCCTATTCCGCTGGTGGAATAGGGGGAAAGACTTCATTATGATATGAGAGAGACCTTGTATCTCTAACATCCAAGCATGTTGAAGATCACTTGGATGGTCATTCTTGGTGTATCAGCCACATGGATATGTGCAAGTATATTCTTTTGTAGACATCTTCAACTAGATGTAGACTGTTGTAACTTCCCATTGCTTCAAATGCTCCAACTGTAAACTCTTTACTTTCATAATTCTCTAGTTGCTATGTCAATAGTTAATCCTTACTTTACTTCAATCAATATGTACAAGTTGTCATTTTGGATATTCGAGATATGAATTTGTGGGGGGAATGGGACAGAGGTCCTTAGGAATTTCTCCTTTTGTAATTTCAATTTGGGTGGAATAGGATTGTGCATTAGTTTTCTCTCACTCCATGGTTGCTCTTTGATGTTCTTATGCTCTTATGTCAATACATGTTCTTGACTTTCTTGAATCTCTCTTTGCAGAGTGTTGGTTGGAATATTGGAAACTGAATTGTTATTGATATCAGCCCAAGGTCCAAGATCAGTAGGTATTTCTCTTTTGGTCAATTGCATTCTTTGATTCATTATTCATTCAATGGCTTGGTTTTACTCAAAGTACAATAAAAAATGAATGGTGGCTGAGATGGGGCTGAGATCTAATATCCAATTTTCTTTTGTGTATGCTAGAAGTCATGACTAGGTCAGGAAATGGAAAATCTCTAATAGGTGGACAGGCTGGTGGTAAGAAGAAAAAGACTGCAAAAAAAAAAGAGCAAGCACCGACGACACCATCCCCCACATCTGCTGACACACAAGCCAAATCTCCAAATGCAGAGGAGGTTGAAGAGATGTCGGTGGAGAAAGAGTCTGCTAGCATGAAGGGCAGTGGAAAGGCTAAGGGTGATTTCTTGCATTCATACTTATGTTCTTGGAGATGTTGTGTCCTCCAAATGGTTCCATTCTTGAGATGGGGGTAGGGACAGGACCAAGATTGAGGGCTGCACTCCACTCTTGCCACCCTTGCCTGGCAATAGACAATGACCCATAGATATGTACTGGACTACTTCCAAGAGTGGTGGATGCTATTTATGCAGGTGTGGGATTGTCTACACAGCAGCATATTCTCATGGATGTCAATGCTGAGGAGGAAGAAATCAATGTTGTTGTGCCATTGGACTAGTGAGTAAAAAATGTTGTTCTTTATTTTGAATGAATACCTTTCATTTACACATGTAAGGGAGTTCTAGAGTTTCATTTTGAAGCGAATTGCCAACTTACGTAGAGAGTATGGCCATGCACATGGAAAGGAACGACAAATCATATAACTATGAGTTGAGCGAGAAGAGGAGACGACAGACTTTATTTGTGGATTACTCCACCGATGAGAATTCGTTTATGGTTATACTTTATGTTCTACTAGACATTGATGCTATCTCACATACACGATATTTATTTTTGGCTATCATTTTGATTCTGAAATTTGTGACATTATGCGTATGAGACAATAGTTTGGAAAACTTTTTTTGGGTGCACTCTAGTTTATTAATACACGCAAGTAAAATCTACATTGGAGGTACAGATTGTTTTGGCTTTTAAAAACAATCTTGAGCTTCTATTTTGTTGGTTGGCATTATTTAATGTAAGATTCTACGATATGCATTCCTTTTCCTTCATACATTGTCACTCTTACTTGTTATATTACCTGCATCTGGTAAGCTTGTTGCATGTGGTTTGTAAAATATCACTTGGTGGCTTACATATAGATGAGCAAGCTGAGGTGCACACGTAGATTTATTGGTTAGATTGGTTCATTGAAATTCAAAATTTGAATTATGCTTGTGGGTTATAATTTTTAGTGTGGAATCCTAGATTCATGATTTGGATTTAATGTTTTTTTGGTTAGGAATATACTGGGCAAAACTTCCACGTCAGGTAAAAGTTTTGTGCAATATGTTCAAACCTTGTTCATGGATGGAATCACATACATGAGTGGCCAACTTAGTTGAACAATCTACTTTGGGTGTGAGGAGAATAGAGAAAAAAAATAATGAATTTAAACATATATATGAATGTTCTGAAAGATAATGTATCATTCTAGGGGGGTTGCAAATGACCTTGACCTGTTTTAACATTTTCTTTAAATACTATACATGGAAAGTTTGTACTATTAGAATTGAATAAATATAGTTGGTATTTAACATATGCCACTGTAATAGTGTTTCAATATGATTCCTTGAATGAATATACATAGGAACATGTTGCAAAAAGACTCGCTCGGACTTTGTCCGCTCGTGCTTTTTTGCTCGGATACCGGTAAAACCCCAACCTAGGGCATAGAGGTGATGTCTGAGTCCTAGATGCCCTATGAAATCCCAACCAAAAAACATATAGTTAGTCCCTACCTAGTTATTAGGTCATGTGCACTCACACGCTTTTGCTTAGACTCATAGTAGATTGCATGAACAATTGTGCAGCACAATTTCATTCAATACTCTCAAAGCTTGTTCTTAAATAAAATCTCTCACACTACACACACTTAATTGTCATACCTGCATACCAACTAATCCAATGATCGATGGTACACCATATCAAAATGGATGCAGGTTCAAAAACAATGCCGCCGCTAAAGAGGATTTATAAAAAGAGCCCCGTACCTCAACCACGAGACCCCCTCAAGAGTTTGCAACCATCTACCTCCTCTCAAACAAGGTGACCATAGGCATTTGTGGTTTAGACTATTAACTCTAATGAGAATTATGTGCATGACATGGAGACAAAAGAAGTACAAATGACACCCCAGTCACCACCGGCCTACACAACCATTGATGGGGCCCAGTCCTTGGAGCTTGTATGGCCCCCTACATTGACTTATGTGTTAGAATCCATGAGGTGCTAGCGGTCTTGGCGGGGGGCACGCTAGGCACATGCTCTTGGATTCTAACATGGTATCAGACCCGGGCTCTGATACCATGTTAGAATCCAAGAGCATGTGCCTAGCATGCCCCCCGCCAAGACCGCTAGCACCTCATGGAAGTGCACAACCTTCATGGCCACTACGGAGGCTCTGGCATGTGTGTATGGCAGGTCCCCACCCCTGCCATAAGGCACCCTTGCCTAGCCAGCCCTCCAACCTCCACAAAAGGCAAGCTTGGGGGAATTGAAGATAGGAGGGGCAACTTGGACTATTTATGTCCCTTCATCTTCCACACACCTTTGTATGTGGGATAATTCAACCCTTTCTCCTTCTTCTTATCCCCTTTGTCCATGAGAGATTTGCACCTCCAACACCCCCCTCCAATCGATCATGGAGAGAGGTGGCCGGGGATCAGACCCGGGCTCTGATACCATGTTAGAATCCAAGAGCATGTGCCTAGCGTGCCCCCCGCCAAGACCGCTAGCACCTCATGGAAGTGCACAACCTTCATGGCCACTACGGAGGCTCTGGCATGTGTGTATGGCAGGTCCCCACCCCTGCCATAAGGCACCCTTGCCTAGCCAGCCCTCCAACCTCCACAAAAGGCAAGCTTGGGGGAATTGAAGATAGGAGGGGCAACTTGGACTATTTATGTCCCTTCATCTTCCACACACCTTTGTATGTGGGATAATTCAACCCTTTCTCCTTCTTCTTATCCCCTTTGTCCATGAGAGATTTGCACCTCCAACACCCCCCTCCAATCGATCATGGAGAGAGGTGGCCGGGGATCAGACCCGGGCTCTGATACCATGTTAGAATCCAAGAGCATGTGCCTAGCGTGCCCCCCGCCAAGACCGCTAGCACCTCATGGAAGTGCACAACCTTCATGGCCACTACGGAGGCTCTGGCATGTGTGTATGGTAGGTCCCCACCCCTGCCATAAGGCACCCTTGCCTAGCCAGCCCTCCAACCTCCACAAAAGGCAAGCTTGGGGGAATTGAAGATAGGAGGGGCAACTTGGACTATTTATGTCCCTTCATCTTCCACACACCTTTGTATGTGGGATAATTCAACCCTTTCTCCTTCTTCTTATCCCCTTTGTCCATGAGAGATTTGCACCTCCAACACCCCCCTCCAATTGATCATGGAGAGAGGTGGCCGAGGATCAGACCCGGGCTCTGATACCATGTTAGAATCCAAGAGCATGTGCCTAGCGTGCCCCCCGCCAAGACCGCTAGCACCTCATGGAAGTGCACAACCTTCATGGCCACTACGGAGGCTCTGGCATGTGTGTATGGCAGGTCCCCACCCCTGCCATAAGGCACCCTTGCCTAGCCAGCCCTCCAACCTCCACAAAAGGCAAGCTTGGGGGAATTGAAGATAGGAGGGGCAACTTGGACTATTTATGTCCCTTCATCTTCCACACACCTTTGTATGTGGGATAATTCAACCCTTTCTCCTTCTTCTTATCCCCTTTGTCCATGAGAGATTTGCACCTCCAACATTATGCACTTTCCAAGGAAGCAAAAGCTTTCTTAGAGCAAAGGGGTCTTGGTAGTTTGTTTTAGCTCCTAAAATCCTTGGAGGATATTCCTACAATGACCACATACATCAAGGAATTTCTCCATTCTTACCACTCCATCGATGCATAGGTTGGCAAGCACGGCACCATCACTTTAAATCAGAGCCAACTCAATATTATATTGAATAGACTAGTGATTCAAAGGGCCTTCTCAATCCCAATTCCAAGTTCAAAATACCCCACAAGGTTTGTCGATGCTAAATCTATTGAAATATAGCCTCTCCTCACCAAGGGCACAAAGTTCCATAGGGACAAGATATTACTTCGCACCATCATCAACCCTTGACTCAAGGAAGCAGCAACATTCCTATCAACAATCTTGGGAGTAAGTGTGGCAATAATCGATCACTCCCACTTTGCATATTTGTCTTGCTAAGTAGGCATCTAAAGAAAGATTGGTGGGTCCATCATTCGATCACCTTCTGCACAAAGAAACTTGATGGTCCATTTGGACAAAAATGCAAGATTCCACACTTATTGGTTGTAATCATCGGTAAGGAGATAAAAGAAAAAGAAATGACTCTAGCCCAGCCGCCAAAACCTATTGAGGATCTGGACATCCCCTTATCACCACAACGTGGAACGTGGGAGTTGTCACCACCTTCTCCTACTATCACATTGGCAAATGTGGATACCTTGGAAGAAATGCCTATTCTAGAGGTAGGAAATGAGGAATCACCCCATGAGATGCTACATCTTGGCACATACATCTAACTGCCCATATCTAACCACTCTCATGCCAATATCATAACCTCACTTACCCTTGTAGCTACCACACTTTTAACCTTCCATGAGCTCCAATAAAATATCTACTCCCTTCATTGTCTCTTTGCTCATGCTCTCACCACTTTCAACTAACCCAATAGTTGAAAACTTACCATCCCCTCACACCTAACTTCTTCCCTTGACTTGCTAATCCTACTCCCAAGGATTACCAAGCTGCTCAAACCATTTAACCAGTTTTTCCCTCCCTCCCCTCTAATTCCCCTCCCACAACTAGCACTCTTTCATATTACCCCCTTATGTCCCCAGATTCCCTCCATGCCTTGCCATCACCTCCAACACTACTTGTGCTGCCATCAGTAGAAATGACCCAATATTTGATTTTGAATATCAAGATCCAGATAATCCAATTCACACTCTTGTGCCAAATTCCAATGACGGGTATGATTTTGATGTAAAACCACTTCCCAGTGACTACCATGATGATGCACGTTCCTTTCTTACAAACATGCGCTATGCTTGCTTACCACACTTAAGCCTATGTCTCTCACCAGAATATGACCCGAGGTCCTAAGCTACACTTATACTACAAATGATGACACTGATATATCTGCAGGTGACAAAAAACATCGGTACCCTACATACCTAGAACACCATGCGCTTCTTGCGAAAGCCATGGGAAAGAGCCAATAGTTCCCAGTCGGTATGACGGGGCTTCAATTGTACAAGTTATAATCATATAGCACGTTTTGTTTGAGCTTTTGGCTTGGACATTTTCTCTAGGATAATACAGTGTATATATCCTATGTCTGATCATGAATTCGCTAGTCAAGATTGCTATTGTTTCATTGAAGAAATGAGTTCCTTGATCATTGACTAGTTCCAAGGGACACCCAAACCATGTGATTACTTGTTCATATAAAAACTTAGCTGTGGACCATGCATCAGCTTTCCTTGTGGCTCGACCCTTCACCCACGGCCCTTCACCCATTTGGTGAAATAATCTCTAGCCAATATTATGTATCTAGCCCCTGTTCCTTTATCTGTTGGGCTTATAGGACCAATTAAATCTATGCCCCATTTCTCAAAAGGCTGACTAGTTAATATTCCTGTTAGGGGCATCATATCCGCTTTATATGGAACTTTCACTTGGTCCCTAGGGATTGCATCACTTGATAAACTCGGCTGCATCTTTCAAGAGGGTTGGCCACTAGAGGCCTGCCTATAACACCTTATGTGCCGTAATGTTAGCGGTGAACTCACCACTGACTATTCCAAATTGTGCTTCCTCGAGCACATCCACATACTCACACAAGCACCTGTGCATAATGCCATCTTTTCCCATGTAGTAGAGGTGGCCTATAATAAGTTGGTATGGCACTACTTCTTTAATGAGTTTGTAGGCTCTGTCCTTCTTGAGGACTTTATCCATAGGTAGCCAAGTAGTGGCCTATTTCAATTACCATTCTCGAATTATGTCAATGAGAAATAAGGGAGCATCTGGGAGGTCATTTTTGACTCCTGTTGGAGATTCTCCATTGGGAATCCTCAAGAGGTGGTTGGCTAGGATGTGGATCTTTCCTTTATGCACTACACATGTGAAGTCAAACTCTAGGAAGATTAGCATCCACCTTGTTATGCATCTCATCATGCAAGGCTTGTTGATGTAGTAGCACCTGATGATCAACAAAAAATATGAACATGTTGGATAACAAGTACTGCCTTAACTTCTTAACTGCATAAGCCATGGCTAGACCTTCCCTCTTTGTTGTAGCTAACCTCGACATCATTTAATTGCCAGCTGGAAAAGTCGGGTGCATTAGTGAGTCCAAATATCATCACCTTGGCCGAATACACACCCATTTGGTTGCAAAGGTGGTTGTATGTTGATCTTGCACGGCGATGGATACCTGATTGTACCCAAAAAACCCATCTAGGAAGCTATAAGCTTTCTTCCCGGCTACTCTTTCTAGAACATGTTCTGTGAAAGGCAATGGGTAGTGGTGGTGACATTGCCCTTTTTCAAGTCCACACATACTCAAAATTTTCCATTCTTCTTTAGGGCTATCACAATGGGCGAGACCTAGTCTATATGCTCTATCTCATAGATGAATCCCACATTATGAGCTTTTGGATCTCCTCCCTCACTATGAGTGCATATTTGGGATTCATATTATAGGGATGTTGTTGGACTGGCCTAATGTCATCTATCATGGGTATAGTGTGCTGCATGACTTCAATGGGAAAACCCTTCAAATCGGTATACCTCCAAGTCATGCACTCCTTATATTCTTGAAGGAGGGAAATTATAGCCTGCTTTTCGTTGGGGGTGAGGTCATCTGTAATGTATACTAGTTGTGGCTCTGCCCCTTCCAGTGCCAAGTTCACTTCCTTAACTTTGTTTGAGCCATCATATCATTGGAAGCAATCTTCTTCCTGGGTTCTCTTGGCTTGCTAGTATAAGATTTTACAGTCTCCACCTTTTATTCATCCTACTCCTCCTCCACTTTTTGGGTGGCTTCTCCATTGCCCCTGGTGGAAGCCTCCAAGCTTTTGGAGCTTCAAACCTAAAGGGGGCTCTTCCGTGGCAGCTATGGAGCCAATTGCAAAGGTAACTCTACTCAATCGAGATCCCCAATTGGAGGAAAAATTATGGTGAGCAATAGTGGCCCCCACATATGTCAGCGAATGGATGTCCGATTTGACCCTCATTTCCCCCTTGCTAACCTTGCGGGGTTTGAGCATGTTAAACATTTGGAAGGGCACCACCGTATTCAACTCTTCACACTGAAGGGTTATTATTCGAAACCTGATTTTTTCTAGGATGTCAATATTTGCCAAAATGTCCATCCAATTTTGAGAGAACCTTGGCTCGCAGAGAGGGGCATACCAAAACACATCTGCCTCCTTCCCATCGCATTCTTTCCCACAAGTTTGGAATAGTTTTAGGGATGTGGTCCTGTCCATTGTGTCGGATTCCATGGCAAAAAGGTGTCTTGAAAGTGGGTGGGCCTTGTATGTGTGCAAGTCCACTTGCATGACTTGCTCCTCATGGCATTGATAGATTTTGCCCGTGTGCAAATCATGTATGAGTCCAAGCTCGCACAAAGGGCCTACCTAGGATGGTTTCATATTCGAGCTACTTGGTGAAGTCCATAACCACAAATTGAACGGGGTATGTGAAACCAAACACCTTAATGTCAATACCCATGAGGACTCCCAGGGGTTTATCATTTCCACTGTTGGCTAGCTTCACTACTAGTTGGGTTCTCTTGAGGGAAGGTTTCCCCCATGTTTCCCAACATTCGTTGGTGCAAGCTATTAGCTCTTTCCCACGGCTTCTGCAGGAAGAGCAGAGTATTCTCAGTATGCAGGGTTCTGAGGCTTTTTGTCACCTACAGATATATTGGGATTGTCGTTTGTAGTATCCATGTAGCTAAGGACCTTGAGTCGTGTTCCGATGAGAGACGTACGCTTAAGTGTGGTAAGCAAACATAGTGCATGCATGTGTGAAAGGAACGTGTATCATCATGGTTGAGGTAATAAAGGCTTTCATCTTCATTTGGGGTTGCAGGGTTTAAGAGGAGTTTAAGGGTTAGAAGGAGGTCCCAAAGTTTAGAAAGAGGTTCCAAAGTTTAGAAAGAGGTTCCAGGGTCTAGAAGAGGTTCTAAGGTTAGAAGGAGTTCCAAGGTTTAGAAGGAGGTTCCAAGGTTTAGAGAGAGGTTCCATAGTTTAGAAGAGGTTCCAAGGTTCAGGGTAGAGTACATGGTGGAGAACTCGTCTCCCTTGTAGATCATGGAGGTTAAGGGTTGAGGAACTAAGGGTTTAGGGGGAGCATAGGAGTGGGAGAGGAAGGTGTAAGAGCATGGGGGAAAGAAGAGAGAATAAGGAGGAGGAGGAGAAGGAAGGAGGAGGAGAGAGGAGGGAGGAGGAGAAGGGAGGAGGAGGAGGAGAAGGGAGGAGGAGAAGGAAGGGGGAGGAGGGAGGAGGAGAGGGAGAGGATGGGTTGCAAGGTTGGAGGAGAGGGGAGGAGGAGTTGCAAGGTTAGGACATGCTTTTGGACGTGGAGTGCAAGGAAGCATGGACACTTGAGACAATTGCTTGGAATACCAAAGTAGAACTCAACACAATGCCCCAAAAAGTGTGGGATTCATTCCATTATGGGGTACTTATACAAGTTTGAGAGCTTCTCTCTCTACATGTAGGAATTCTAAGACATTCTCTCTCTACATGTAGAACTTGCATATAGAAGTTGCATGTAGGAGTTGCATGTAGAACTCTCATGTAGGAGTTACATGTAGGAATTGCATGTAGAACTCGCATGTAGAACTCGTATGTAGAACTCGCATGTAGGAGTTGCATGTGAGGAGAGTGGGAGAGAAGGAAGGATCTCACTTGCAGCTTTCTCACATACACAATCGGGGAATATACACAAAGGTGGAGGCTGAAAACACTTTTCCTCTTCTTAGTTGTGAAAGCCAGAAGAACTCTAAGTACAAAAGAATAGGTGAACCCTATATGTGGGTCTCAAACAAAACTCAGCTAACTAAGGTGGCATACTAATTGAGCCACTAACTAGAGTACATAAAGATAGCTGTCATCCAGCTATTATTCATGGGCGGTGTACCAACCGCATCTGCAGCTAACAAGTCGGTGACATAAATGCACAACGGTCACCTTGGCATATCACGAGAGTTCGATGTCTCAACACTCCCCCGTGAGCTCAATCCCAATTCATGCACACCAAGCAGGTCTCTGAACTTGCGTAGCTTCTTTGCACCCAATGCCTTGGTGAATATGTTAGCTACCTGATCCTTTGTGCTGACATAAACTAGATCAATAAGACCTAGTAAAACCTTCTCCCACACATAGTGATAATGCACCTCAATGTGCTTTGTTCTAGCATGATAGACTGGGTTATTTGCCAAGTGCATACTGCTCATGTTGTCATAATAAATGACAACTGACCCATCTGTAGACTGATGCATATCATAAAGTAGCTTATGCAACCAAGCTACCTCACATGCAGCCATTGCTCCACCCCTGTACTCAGCCTTTGTGCTCGACAAGGCAACTTTAGGCTGTTTCTTGCTGCTCCAAGTGACTGCAGCACTCCCAAAAGAGAACACATATCCACTGGTAGATCGTCTATCAGAAATACTACCAGCCCAATCAGCATCAGTGTATCCATGCAACTGTATCTGAACCCCTGTCTCATAAAATAGTCCATACTGCAATGTGGACTTCACATACCGGAGTATGCATCTAGCAGCATCCAAATGCAGTTTCCTTGGAGCCTGCATAAACTGACTTACCAATCCAACAGCATAGCTCAAATCTGGCTTGGTAATAGTCATATAAATCAAACTTCCTACTATGTGTCTGTACATAGTAGGGTCTTCTAGAAGCTCACTTGCATCTACGCTCAGCTTCACATTCTACTCCAAAGGAATTGAAATAGGCTTACAGCCTATCATCCCATATTTGGACAGCATGTCCAATCCATACTGCCTCTGCAAGAGCCGCATCCCACTTGGTGATCTAATCACCTCAATGCCTAAGAAATAACGTAGCTCTCCCAAATCCTTCATCTCAAACTTCTGCTTCAATAGCATTTTCACATGAAGGATATCTTCATCACTATCACTTGTGATGATCAAATCATCAACATAAATGACAAGCAGCATAATACCTTTCTCTATTTTTCTCACATAAAGTGAGAAATCTGCCTTGGAAATCTAAAAGCCAATAGTGACAAGGTACTATCCTATCTTGTCAGACCATGCTCTAGGTGCTCGCTTCAAGCCATACAAGGCTTTCTTCAACTTGCAAACAAACTCAGGATGAACAGCATGAACATAACTTGGTGGCTGCTCCATAAAAACCTCTTCTTGCAAATCACCATGCAAGAAGGCATTCTTTATATCCATCTGACCCTTTGATGTAGCCATAGCAATGACTACTCTTACAGTTGCCATCCTTGCAACCGGATTGAATTTTTCTTCATAATCAATGCCATATGTCTGTGCATACCCCTTGACAACTAATCTTGCCTTGTATCTGTTCACAGAACCATCTGCATTGTGCTTCACCTTATAAACCCACTTACAGCCAATTGCATTCTTGTCTTTAGGCAAAGGCACCAATTCCCATGTAGCATTTGATTCCAAGGCATCCATTTCTTCATCCATGGCTTTCTCCCATTTTTCTTTTCCCATGGCTTACTCAAAAGAAATGGGTTCTGGCTCCTATATCACTTTGACCTTATAGGCATAGTGAATGGCTGTAAATCCATCATATTTTAGCCTATCCACAAGATACCTAGCTCTGGTAGACCTGCACAAAATAGGCTCACTTCTAGGTGCTCTCAAAACATCCCTGGTCTTCCTTACTCTAGGTGTAACAACAGAAGGAATACCCGACTCATCATCAATGCTCTGTTGTGAGCCACTGGATTTACCATCCACATAAGAGTGACTTGCATTCACATCAAACATGGGCTGATCTACCTTCTCTTTTCCTTTTTGTGATACTTGCATACTGCTATCTGCATTGCTTTGAGGAGATTCTCCTGATCTCAATCTGCTTGTACATGGCAAAGTATGTGAACCACTGCTAGAGGACACTGCAGGTCCACTAATATTTTGTGATTGCTACTGTGAATTCTGTGCAACATTACCATTTTGTGCATCTACATCATCAATCACATTTACTGGTTTATACCAGCTGCTCATCTCGTAAAAAACATCTCTGCTCACTGTAAACTTACAAATAGAAGGGTTATAGCATCTATACCCTTTTTGCTGTAGAGAATAACCAATAAAGATGCACTTCTCAGCTTTTGGATCCAACTTGGACCTCAACTCATCTAGCACATGAACATAGGCAATGCAACCAAAAATTTTCAAATGAGAAATATCTGGTTTCCTAGCAGTATACAGCTCCTCTGGCGTCATGCCATGTATTGCTATAGTGGGAGTCCTGTTCATTATGTAAACTGCTGTAGCAACTACTTCAGTGCAATAATAATCTAGTAGGTGTTTTTCATTTAGCATGGCCCGAGATACCTCTCCAATATGCCTATTTTTCCTTTCTGCAAGTCCATTTTACTCTGGGGTATGACTGCATGAATATGCTGCTTTATGCCATGCTCCTGCAGGAACCTTACAAACTCATTTGAGAGGTACTCTCCCCCTCCATCTGACCTTAGGCATTTTATTTGCAGGCCTGTTTCTTTTTCAACCATAGCTTTAAAAGCTTTGAAATGCCCAAACACTTCACTTTTCTTTTTCTTAAAATACATCCAAACTTTTTTGCTGTAGTCATCAATAAAAGTGACAAAATAATGACAGTCTCCAATAGATGCAGCTTTAGTAGTCCACACATCAGAGTGGATTAATTCCAATGGCTTCTTACTCTCTTGAACATGTCTAGGAAATGGTTTCCTTGCCTGTTTTCCAAATTGACAGGCTTCACATTGTAAAGAATAAGGGAGAGAGATAGGAGACTCAAGTTCAGCTTTCTTCACAACACACAAAAGAGAGAGGACACAAGGTTGGAGGGTGAAGCCTTTCTTCACTTTTGCACACAACAACAATACAATAGAAGAGGGAAATACCCTATATGTCAAAACCTAGAATACGTGGTTCATATGTGAACCCAAAACCAAAAACATACGTGGTAGTCTAACTACACCACGAGTACAACTAACATAGGCAGTGACATAAATGATAGTCATCCAGGAGATATGTCGGGGATAGAGCTTGATATCTCAACACTCCCCCTCAAGCTCAAATCCATCTCACGTACACCAAGCAAGCTCCTAAATCTGCGAAGCTTCTCGGTACCCAATGCCTTCGTAAAGATATCAGCCACCTGCTCCTCAGTGCTGACATAGACAAGATCAATCTCACCAGCTAGAACCTTCTCTCTCACAAAGTGATAATGCACCTCAATGTGCTTCGTTCTAGCATGATAAACTGGGTTATTAGCAAGCATGATGCTGCTAATGTTGTCACAATGAATGACAACTGCTGCATGAACTGACTGTCCCATATCTGCAAGTAGCTTCCGTAACCAAGCTACCTCACATGCAGCCATTGCTGCACCCCTGTACTCAGCCTCTGTGCTCGACAAGGCAACTGTTGGCTGCTTCTTGCTGCTCCAACTGATGGCACCACTCCCAAGGGAAAACATAAAACCACTAGTAGATCTCCTGTCTGAGACACTACCAGCCCAGTCAGCATCTGTGTATCCATGTACCTGTAATGCACACCCAGCTTCATAGAACAGTCCATAATGCAATGTGGACTTCACATATCGCAGTATGCGCCTAGCCGCATCCAAATGTGGCTTCCTCGGTGCCTGCATAAACTGACTCACCAGCCCCACAGCATAGCTCAAATCTGGTCTGGTTATAGTCTTGTAAATCAAGCTACCTACTATGCGCCTGTACATAGTAATATCTTCAAGAAGTTCACCTGACTCTGCATTGAGCTTCACATTCTGCTCCAATGGAACAGAGATAGGCTTACAGCCTGTCATCCCATATTTGGACAGCATGTCCAAACCGTATTGCCTTTGCAACAGCCATATCCCACTCGGGGATCTAATAACCTCAATGCCCAAGAAGTAACGCAGCTCTCCCAAATCCTTCATCTCAAATTTCTGCTTCAACAGCAGCTTCACTTCATTAATGTCTGCATCACTATCACCTGTAATAATCAAGTCATCAACATAGATGACTATAAGCACAATCCCTCTGTTTGTCCTTTTCACATAAAGTGAAAAATCTGAATTGGAAATCTGAAATCCAATAGTGACAAGATATTGCCCTATCTTGTTTGACCATGCCCTCGGCGCCTGTTTTAAGCCATACAAGGCTTTGCGCAACCTGCATACAAAATCGGGGTGTGCTTTATCCTCATAACCTTCTGGCTGCATCATATAAACCTCTTCCTGCAAGTCACCATGCAAGAAGGCATTTTTCACATCCATCTGATGCAAAGACCATCCCTTTGCAGCAGGCATAGCAATTACTGCCCTCACGGTTGCCATCCTTGCAACTGGGCTGAAAGTTTCCTCATAGTCAATTCCATATGTCTGTGCAAAACCTTTGGCAACCAATCTTGCCTTGTACCTGCTAACAGACCCATCAGCATTGTGCTTTACTTTGTAAACCCACTTGCAGCCAATAGCCTTCTTATCATGAGGCAAAGGCATCAAATCCCAAGTGTGGTTTGCATCCAAGGCAGCCATCTCTTCATCCATAGCTGCTTCCCAATTTTTATGCCCTGCTGCATCCTCAAAACATGTGGGCTCTGGCTCCTCTAGAACCTTGACCATATAAGCATAGTGATGTGCTGTATACCCATCATATCTCAGCCTGTCAACTGGATACTTAATACGAGTGGACCTCCGTACAACTGGATCAGTTGCAGGAGTCTTTAAATCATGCCTGCTTTTCCTTGCACCAGGTGTAACAACAGAAGGAATCCCAAGTTCCTCATCAAGGCTCATTTCAGAGCCACTTGACTCTCCATCAACATGAGAGCTACCAGCAGACACATCAAACACTGGAGCATGGTCCACTTTTTCTTTTCCCTTATGTGATACCTGCACAACACTATCAGGACTGCCATGTGACGATTCACTAGATCTCAATCTCCCTGTCCATGCATTAGATCCACTAGTAGAGGACTCTCTGGGTCCACTCAAGGCTTGAGATTGCTGCTCTGCATTTATTGCAGCATTCCCATTTCCTGCATCTGCATCTCCTACCATAACAGTTGGTGCATACCAGCTGCTCATTTCATCAAAAACAACATCTCTGCTCACTTGCATTTTGCGGGTGGAAGGGTTATAACAGCGATACCCTTTCTGGTGCTGAGCATATCCAATAAAGATGCATTTTTCTGCCTTTGGATCCAGCTTTGTTCTCTTCTCATCAGGAACATGAACATAAGCTATGCAACCAAATACCTTCAAGTGAGAAATATCTGGTTTTTGGCCTGTATACATTTCTTCAGGCATCATGCCATGGACAGCTGCAGTGGGGGTTCTGTTCATAATATAAACAGCAGTTGCTACTGCTTCAGCCCAAAAATAATCAGGCATGTTTTTCTCATTTAGGATCGCCCGTCCTACTTCTGCAATATGCCTGTTCTTCCTTTCTGCAACCCCATTCTGCTGAGGGGTAGACCTGCATGAGTACTTCCTTTGAATTCCCTGTTCTTTCAGATATTCACAAAATTCTTCTGAAAAGTACTCTCCCCCTCCATCAGATCTTAGCACTTTAATATGCACACCTTTCTCTTTTTCAACCATGGCCTTAAAAGCCTTGAAATGGCTGAACACTTCACTTTTGTGCTTCATAAAATAAATCCACACC
The DNA here is from genome assembly GCF_047967505.1 of Dipteris shenzhenensis. NCBI lineage: Eukaryota > Viridiplantae > Streptophyta > Polypodiopsida > Gleicheniales > Dipteridaceae > Dipteris > Dipteris shenzhenensis. Next base: position 48,752,878 of record NC_141614.1, read on the forward strand.
TTCCTAGTGTAGTCATCAATAAACGTCACATAATAATGGCATCCACCAATAGAAGCAGCTTTGGTTGTCCAAACATCTGAATGGATCACTTCCAAAGGTCTTCTGCTCACCTTAGCATTTTTGGGAAATGCATGTCTGGCCTGCTTACCCATTTGGCATGCTTCACATACCTTTTGCATTCCCTCAACTCTGAATTTAGGCAAACCTGCAACAATGTTTTTCGTTTGCATAGATTTCAGCCTTTGTATATTCACGTGCCCAATGCGCTTGTGCCATATCTCAATATCTGCAATGACACCTCTCCCATGCACAAACATAGCAGCTTTCACCTCAGGCATATCAACATCCAAGGTGAACATTCTGCCATTTTTGTTGCCTTTCGCAACCAAGCGGCACTTATTTTTCAAGTCCTCAACAAAGCATCCATCAGGGTTAAATCTAACCTGCAGACCTTGCTCAACCATCTGGCCAACTGAAACCAGGTTCTTAGTGATTTTTGGAACATGAAGTACATCTGCCAAGTACTTTGTTTTGCCATCCTGCATAGCCAATGGCACTTTACCAACCTGCGTAATTGGGTGCGCAGTATCATCACCTGTTTCAACATAACCTGGCTTATCCAAATTTCTGACATCATGAAACCACTCACCATGACTGGTCATGTGGTTAGAGGCACCTGAATCAACATACCAAACATCATTGCAAGTTGCAGCATCTCCTGACATGGAGTTAACCATATGCTGCATCACAAAAAGGTGCTCATTTCTGTCGTCACCATGCCCACTTGATGATGCATAGTTGCTTTGCTGCAACTTTCCACTTTTGATGTCATTCTGCTTTTTATAGCATGTATTCTCCTTGTGTCCAGGCTTTCCACAATAATAGCATTCTATGCTGCTATTTACTTGCTGGTTCCTTTGCCATGAGCCACGGCCTCTTTGGCTCCCCCTGCCTCTAGAACTACCACGTCCTCCTCCATAGGACTGGTTTTCCTGTTGTTGCTGTTGGTTCTGATTTCCTGCACGGCCACCAGAACGGCCTCTTCCTCTACCCCTGCCTCTACCTGTATTCGAGTAGAAAGCAGTCTCTTGAGAAGTTGAGGTGGCTGAACCACCATTCCTTTGCTCTTCACTCAGCAAGAGAGCAATAAGTTCCTGAAAATCAGGAAATGTTTCACGGACTCCAATGGATGTCCGAAACTGTGCATAATCTTTCCCAAGACCATTCAAGGTCACGGACACTAAGTCCTCATCATCAACAGGTGCTCCAATGGAGGCAAGAGAATCTGCAAGGCCTTTCACCTTCAAGGAATACTCATTTATATTCAGATTTTTCCTTTGCACATTGTGCAACTCCTGCTTTAGCTGCATCTTTCGTGCTTTGGTATTTGTGCTATACAGCTTCACCAATGTATCCCATGCCTCCTTAGGCGTCTCTAGATCCTGTATATGCACAATCATAGAATCTGAAATGCTAACGGACAGCCAATACAGGCATTTTCTGGCTTTTTCATGCCATTCTTTAAAGGCCTTCAATTCAGCAGGAGTGGGAGCAGCACCCAAAACTAGTTCTGCAGTTTCACCACTGATGTAATCCCAAACTCCCTTTCCCATAAAGAAGTTTGTCATCCTGAACTTCCATGCTTGGAAGTTGTTCTTGTCAAGCTTCTCACTGACAATGGTAGACAGATTCTCAGACATTTTACAAATCACGAATTGCAACAGCAACCTGTAAACACAGCAAATGCCTCAGAAGGGCAAATAGCAAAACTTCTGCAAAGAGCCTCACAGGGGCAGATCTGCAACACTGACGAAAGTGGTATTTCACCACACAGTCACTTCCTCGTGACGATTTTGCATCAACAGGCAACAGGCATGAATCTACAACTCCCAATATCTCTGCACATAGGCATACGATGCAATTTCTATGGCACCTTTCTACCGACTAGCCGCGCGGTGGTCGCACAGCAAAAACAGGGCCTTTTTCTGAGTGCCTGCGAAGAACTTCCGCCTTCAAAACGGGCCCCGAAACGGCCTCAAATCAGAAAAATAAAGTCGCTCTCGCCGCACCGCGAAGGGCCTCTCAATCTGAAGCAGTGCACTCCTGCACTTCTAGCTGTGCTACCTGCAGAGATTTGCTCCCAAACTCGAAATAGGAAAGCTACACTGGTCCTCTTACCAGGACACCACAAACTTGGCTAGCTTTCTTGAGCTCCTTACCACGAACAAGGCTCTGATACCATGTAAAGAATAAGGGAGAGAGATAGGAGACTCAAGTTCAGCTTTCTTCACAACACACAAAAGAGAGAGGACACAAGGTTGGAGGGTGAAGCCTTTCTTCACTTTTGCACACAACAACAATACAATAGAAGAGGGAAATACCCTATATGTCAAAACCTAGAATACGTGGTTCATATGTGAACCCAAAACCAAAAACATACGTGGTAGTCTAACTACACCACGAGTACAACTAACATAGGCGGTGACATAAATGATAGTCATCCAGGAGATATGTCGGGGATAGAGCTTGATATCTCAACACACATACCTTATGCATTTCTGCAACCTTGAATTTAGGCAATCCTGCAACAATATTTTGGGCCTGCATTGATTTAAGTCACTGTACATTAACATGACCAATGCGTTTATGCCAGATATCAATATCTGCAACTTCACCGGTCCCATGTGCAAACATTACTGCACTCAATTTAGGCATGTCTGCATCCAACGTATACATCCTGCCCTTCTTCTTTCCTTTTGCTATCAAGCGACCGTTATTTTTCATATCCTCAACAAAGCATCCTGGTCTTTCCATTTTCCTTGCATCCTGCATCCATGCTACATGACCTGTATGTGGTTTGATGCACCTGAGTCAACATACCACACATCATTGCTTTCTTCTGCACTTGTCACAGAATTGGTCATGTGCTGCACCATAAACAGATGCTCATTTTTGTCATCACCCTGTCTACTAGAAGATGCATAATTCCCTTGCTGCAATTTTCCATTCATGATGTCAATCTGCTTTTTATAGCAGTCTTTAGCCATATGACCCATTTTACCACAGTAGTAGCATTCCCCATTGCTGTTTGCATTTTGGCCTCTCTGCCATCCACCACGACCTCTTTGGCTCCCCCTGCCTCTAGAGTTACCACGTCCTCCTCCATAAGATTGGTTTTCTTGAGTTTGCTGCATATTTTGATTTCTATCACGGCCTCCAGATCGGCCTACTCTACCTCTGCCTATACCTCTTCCAGCATTTGAGTAGAAGACAGTTTCTTTTGAAGTTCCTCCTGAAGAAGATGCACCACCATTTCTCTGCTCTTCAAAAATTAGAAGAGCAAACAACTCCTCAAAATCAAGAAATTTTTCACGAACGGCAATGGATGTCCAGAGCTGTGCATAATCCTTTCCTAGACCATTCAAGGTCAGAGAAACTAAATCATCATCTTCCACTGGTGACCCAATGGAAGTAAGTGCATCTGCAATTTTCTTCACCTTCATGTGGTAGTCATTGATGCTCATATTTTCTCTCTGCACATTGAGCAACTCTTGCTTGAGTTGCATTTTCCTAGCTTGCGTATTTGTGCTGTACATTTTTGCCCAAGTATCCCATGCCTCCTTTGGCATACTTGCATCTTGAATATGCACAATCATAGAATTTGAAATATTGATAGACAGCCAGTACATAACTTTTCTGGCTCTCTCATGCCATCCTTTAAATGCCTGCATTTCCTGTTGATTGGGAACATTAGGAAGAACTGGTTCTTCTTCATTTTTTATAATGAACTCCCATTAGCCTTTTCTCATAAGGAAATTCATCATTCTAAACTTCCATGCTTGGAAGTTGTTCTTGTCAAGCTTTTCAGTGACAATCTATGAAAGAGAATTAGACGCCATTATAGAACACTGCAAAATATTCTGTCACTGCAAAAAACACAGCTTCTGCCTCACAAGGGCAAATCTGCAAAACTGACGAAAGTGGTATCTGACCACACAGTCACTTCCTAGTGATGATTTTGCATGAACAAGCAATAAGGATGATTATGTAACTCCCAATATCTCTGCGCACAGGCATACGATGCAATTTTTGTGGCAAATTTTCACCGACCTGCAGAGCAGTGGTCGCACAGCAAAAATAGGGCCTTTTTCTCAGTGCTTGCGGAGAACTTTCCCCTCCAAAACGGGCCTTGAAATGGCCATTTCTCTGATTCGAGGCCATTTCCGCAGCATATACTACCCTTTCGCCACACAGCGAAGGGCATCTTAATCTGCACTCTTGCACTTTCTGGCTGTGCTGCCTGCAGAGATTTGCTCCCAAACTCGAAAAAGGAAAGCAACATTGGTCCTCTTACTAGGACACCGCGAACTTGGTTTGCTTTCTTGAGCTCCTTACCATGAACCAGGCTCTAATACCATGTGAAGATAGTCACGGGAGAGAAGGAAGGAGTCTCACTTGCGGCTTTCTCACATACACAATGGGGGAAATACACACAAAGGTGGAGGCTGAAAACAGTTTTTCTCTTCTTAGTTGTGAAAGCACGAGACATGTGATCGGCAATGTAGTGTTGGACACCTTTGCGGACCACTATTTTGAAGTTGAATTCTTGAAGCAAGAGGAGCCATCTAGTTATTCTTCCTGTTGTACACGGATGGTTCACAAGATAAAGCAATGCTTGATGGTCGGTATAGAAGACAAAATCATTTGCCACCAATAGATAGTGTCAATATTTTTTTACACTATACACCATTACTAGGGCTTCTCTTTTTGTGGTGGTATAGTTGATCTCTACATCAATGAGTTGTCAATTGGCGAAGTAGAATGGATAGCCTTTCTTATGTTCACCTAGTTTGACAAAGCACACTCCCAATTGCATACTTGGATCCATTAGTATGAACATGAAAATCAATATACCAATCGGGAGATATAAGGATGATTGCTGTGATTAGGCGCCACCTTCAAAGCTCAAAAGCTTTGTCACACTCTTCGGTCCATAAGAATTCCACTAATAATTTGTAACGTGGTCTAGCTATCATGGCATGCCACAATATAAATCTTCTATAATAGCTAGCATGTCCCATAGAGACCTGTACACCTTTGGAGTTTGTAGGAGGAGGCAATTCCATGATTTTGATTTTGTCCATGTCAGTTGCAATCCAACGTTGAGAGATGATGTGTCCCAAAACAACTCCATGGGTGACCATGAACTGGCATTTTGTTGGATTTAGGGAGATGCCATACTCCCTGCATTTGATTAGTATGCTTCAAGACATTTGAAGTGGTCTTTTTTGTTTGAATAAATGCACAAATAATCCAAGAACATCTGTAAAAACTTATTCAGAAATGACTTCAAAGCTATGAACATGACTCGCTGGAATGTGGTCCGGGCATCACAAAGGCCGAATGGCATGACTCTATATGCAAAAATACCCCATTTTGTAGCAAATGTTGTTTTGTATTGATCTTTAGGAGCAATTTGCACTTGGTTATAGCCACTGAAGCCATCCAAGAAGCTATATATTTCAAAACATGCCACCTTTTCCAACACTGTTTCTGTTAAGGGTAGGGGATAGTGATCCCTAATTGTGGTGGGATTCACATTTTTTAAATTTACGCATATTCTAAGCTTCTTGTTGCATTTAGGCACAATGATGATGGATGAAACCCAATCAGTGTGCTCTATCTCGTAGATGAATCTAGCATCTAGGAGTTTTTCCAGCTCGGCTCATAAACCATGGTGGCATACTTAGGATTTGTGCGATAAGGTCCACATACCTTAGGGTGAGCACCTTCCCTTATACGTATCATGTGTACTGCCACTTATGGTGAAATTCCTTTCATCTCTTTGAAAACCAGTTTTTCTTGCTCCCCTTCAAGGGCTAGGTTTATTGTGCATGTTTTTGTCGGTCCCTCATAGATTGCAGTTTCTCCAATGCTATCAGTTTCTTGAACTTCAGATTCTCTTAGTGGTCTTGGCATTGCTATTGGCGCATTGCCACTTGTGTAATTCTTGAAGTATTCTGGCACTTCTCAAAGATCACAGCCTCTGATGGTGTTGAACTAGCCTGACATGTGCCATGTGTACTGGGTGACATAGTTGCATTTACCAATTTGTTAGGCTCTTTTTGACTTTCTTTTTCTGAAGTCTCTTGATCGAGCTTCATCCGCACATGTGGCTTATATTTTTGAAACTTCTTACGTTGGGAACTATGGGGTAACTTTTCCACTAGTAAGGTGTTTCCAAGTAAGGGTTCATTTGCTATGCATACTCCTTCCAATCCCTCAGGGGACCATTCAAGAGGCAGTGGTTTTGATTTTGAGGGAGCTGGCTTTGCAAGATACAATTCCATGATTCTTGTTTGGACTTGTTCAAATTCATTGAAGTGTTCGACCTTGGCTTTTTTGCGATTTCCTCCAGCTTTCTTGCGGGATCTTTTGTTGTTATTCAACTTTGGAGGTTCAAGTTTTGGAAGCTTGAGTGCCATTAGGGCATGCAGAATGGCTAAGTCATTATTAAAGATTTGATCTTCAATTTCAGCATTCTTAGCCTCTATTTCAAGGTCCCAAGGAAAATCTGAGTCATCATTGGTATGGGTACCTTCTTCAGGTTCATTATTCTACTCGAGGTCAGCCATAAAGAATGGCCCCTCTAGATCAATTGGTTCTTCATGTGTGAGTGGAGAATCTACTTGTAGCACCTTAGCATCTATCTGTGAGAAGATGGGGTCTAATGAATGGCAGTTATCAATGGTTGCCAATGTTTGTATCTAGTTATTTGCATTGCTTTGTGAATTGCCCGCTATGGCATGCTATTGCAAGGGAGTTGATTTGCTTGAGATTGTTGTTAAAGATGTGTCATCCAATGCTCTAGGCACAATTGGTTTTATAGCTCTTGTTCCCACATTCACCCTGACTACGATATCATGATTCTGGATTGTCAGTCTATCAGTTCCCCAGTCATGGAGGACTTATGCTTCCCGTAACCAAGGACATCCCAGTAAGATTTGATAGGATTTTTTGGGGAGATCCAGGATTGTGAATTGAAGGGAAAAGCAGACTCTTGTGACCTTTGTGGACATGCCATTTATTATTCCCAAGGGTTTAGCCCGTGAATCATCGACAAGGCGTATGTTGAAATTAGCCTTTTGCATTGGTGGGAGACCCCATTCTTCATAGAGCTCCTTTGATAGGACATTTACACCTGCTCCACCATCCACTATGGCTTGGACTTCATTATATGCCTTGTGGATCAAAGGCAAAATAATGTTGCTTATGTCATCTCTCTCACCCATCCACACAGGGATATCTTCGATGTCGTTCATAGGTGGAGGGGGACTTGCGAGTTCAATCCATCCTTTAAAACTCTCCCAAAGATTGGGACAATTCCATAGGAGGATTCCAATGGGAATTGACATAGGGTAACTCAGGATGCTAGAGAGTGCAACTCCTTCAAGTTGATGTGGCGGTACATTATGCTGTGGAGTCTATTGTTGGAGTAGAGGCTCGAGTATAGTATCAATACTTTGTGGGGCCAAGTCATGGATTAGGTTTTGAGCTTGTTTCTCAGCCTCAAATTGAGCTTGTTCCTTTTGCACCCATTGTTGAAGTGCCTGAAAACGAGCCTTCTCCACCTCTGCATTTGGGTATGGAGCTTCTTTTAGTTGAGGCTCAAGAGTTGATGTGGATGAGCTCGGCTGCTCATTACTTGGTGGAGGTGGAGGTACTTGTGCTTTCTTTTTAAGAAGTCGATTTGGTTGAATTGCAATGTTAGGGTCCTTGGTGGCCTCTTTCTATTGGCATGTAATTACATTCACAAGTTGTGATATTACATTTGCTGAACCCATACTTTGATGGTCCACCCCAATGATGCCGATTGGGATGTCAGGCTTAACCTCTGTTTGTTGTGGGACTTTATTTTTCATGGGACAATCCATACAGGCATGTCCTATGCCACAATCTCTGTAGAGTGGTTGGAAAGTAGCGGGGCTACCACCACGATGAGGACACTTTGCGATCCGCCGGTGATTTTCTCCACAACCGTAGCACTTGATTGGTGCTTGATATGTGTTGGGACATACCTAATTTGGATAAACTAGTATTAGACCCTCTGCACCTTCTACATAGTACACTGGGTACTTTGTTTCATACTCAAATGACGAGTCTACTTCCTCGGCTTATAATTGATGTATTGGAACTGCCTGAGGAGCTAGATTTGCTGCTCTTGGATATGGTCGTGGATTCGGATTCTTGAGTAGTTGTAGGACTTGTGTCTGAACGGAAACAGGATTTAGCCTTGAAGCTGGGGGCACTTGTGCAAGTGCTAGTTGCCTGTACACTCGCATGGGTGCCGCTTGGTATTGTTGAGGTCGAGGCAGGTTGTTGCACATGTTGAAGATGCAACTATTTTCATCATGGCCACCGACGATGCAGATATGGCACCACAACCTTGGCAGTGGATTTGTTGGTGTAGTGTTCTTAGCTCTTAGGACTAGGCACTCATTTGCTATATGATTGGCCATGTAGTGTGGACACTAGACATTTTCTCGCCGTGGATATGTCTGAGTTGGCGGCTGAGACAAGTGATGTTTTTGTTCCATGGCCTGCATCATGTCTTCTTTCAGCTTCATGGTCATGGCCTCTAGGTGATCTTCATTTGATGTTTCAGCAGTGGACTTGAATTTGCCTTTTTTCGAGTGCTTATATTGTGCACTAGATCTGCCATCATCACTGCTAGTGTCAGAGTCAGTCATGCCATCCTCGATGTCAAAGGCTTCTGCATGAGCAGCACTGAATGTTTCATAGCTCCTAATCTTTTTCATATCCTTTTGGATTTTCTTTCTTAGTCCTATAATGAACTAGGCTGTGAGGTACTTTGCATCGGGGCGTGGGTCACATTTTGCGATTAATCTTTTCATCTTGCCCAGGTATGTGCGTACATCTTCTCGATGGCCTTGTTCGAGATCTTGCTTAGGTGGAGAGCGGGATCATCTTGTAGCCTCTCCGTTTGAAAGTGTCTTTTAAATTCTCTTTGAAGTAGGTTCCATGTGGCTCGCTCTTCCACTAGAAGGTCTAGGTACCATTCAGATGCTTCATCAGTTAAAGCCATGGGAAACCAAGCCACCTTGGTTTCATGGGATTTGATCTCCACCTGCTCGGCATGCGGCATCAAAATGCTGGAGGAATCAAGCTGTGGATCTCCCCTACCATTATATTTGGGAAGTTCCAGTTTTCCCAAGGGCCGCCTACCTTGACTGTTATTATTTCTTCGATTAAAGAAATTGTCAGCCTTTGCATCGAGGTCTATATCCCTATCATTGTCGCGACAGCATCCAGCCATGTTGTGGCGTGGAGGAGTTAAGGGGAGTGATTAAATTTCAGGGGGGGATTCAAGGTAGAGGATTGTCGGGGGTGGTGGTTGGAGCGGAGTTGTATGTAGATTTGGTAAGCGTTGGAGTCGGAGGCATTGGCCAACATAGCTGCATGCAGATTGGGCGAGATTTGCAAAGGGTGTTTCTGCTACAAGTGTAGGTGTTGATGTAGTTTTGTTTGAGGGTTAGAGTGGTGTTAGTTTTGTAGGGACCGTTGTGTTAATAATGTGCCTAATATTGTCCTACGTGTGTAGCAAAATGTGTCGGTGTAGACGGTGTGAAGATAGTGGGAGAGAGGGAAGGAGTCTCACTTGAGGCTTTCTCACAATCACAATGGGGGAATACACACAAAGGTGGAGGCTGAAAACAGTTTTCCTCTTCTTAGTTGTGAAAGCCAAAAGAACTCTAGTACAAAGAAATAGAAGAACCCTATATGTGGGTCTCAAACCAAACTCAACTAACTAAGGTGGCATACTAACTGAGCCACGAACTAGTGTAGATAAGGATAGCTATCATCCAGCTATTATTCGTGGGCGGTGTACCAACCGCATCTGTAGCTAACAAGTCGGTGACATAAATGCACAATGGTCACCCTGGCATATCGCGAGCTCGGGGGGGTCACTATGTATAAACCCTCTATATCACGTGCGTTCAAGGCCTATATTTAAAATCCCTTATCTGTAAATTTTTTCATTAATAAAATGTACCCCTTTTCTATACAAATCTGTAAATTTTTTCCAAAACTATTTTAAATAGTCCCTTATGTATAATTATTTCTGTAAATTTTAGGAATAAAAAATATCCTTTTGTTGAACTCATGTGATAGGGTTACATATGATGAGTGACCCCCCCGAGATCGCGAGTGGAGCTCGATATCTCAACACTCCCCCTCGAGCTCAATCCCAATTCCTGCACACCAAGCACGTCTCTGAACTTGTGCAGCTTCTCTGTGCCCAATGCCTTCATGAATATGTCAGCTACCTGATCCTCTGTGCTGACATAAACTAGATCAATAAGACCTAGTAAAACATTCTCCCGCACATAGTGATAATGCACCTCAATGTGCTTTGTTCTAGCATGATAGACTGGGTTATTTGCCAAGTGTATACTGCTCATGTTGTCACAATAAATGACAACTGGCCCATCTGTAGACTGATGCATATCATAGAGTAGCTTATGCAACCAAGCTACCTCACATGCAGCCATTGCTGCACCCCTGTACTCAGCCTCTGTGCTCGACAAGGCAACTGTAGGCTGTTTCTTGCTGCTCCAAGTGACTGCAACACTCCCAAAAGAGAACACATATCCACTGGTAGATTGTCTATCAGAAATACTACCAGCCCAATCAGCATCAGTGTATCCATGCAACTGTATCTGAACCCCAGCCTCATAGAATAGTCCATACTACAATGTGGACTTCACATACCTAAGTATGCATCTAGCCGCATCCAAATGCGGTTTCCTTGGAGCCTGCATAAACTGACTTACCAACCCAACAGCATATCTCAAATCTGGCCTGGTAATAGTCATGTAAATCAAACTTCCTACTATGCGTATGCAAATAGTAGGGTCTTCCAGAAGCTCACCTGCATCTGCGCTCAGCTTCACATTCTGCTCCAAAGGAACTGAAATAGGCTTACAGCCTGTCATCCCATATTTGGACAGCATGTCCAATCCATACTGCCTCTGCAAGAGCTGTATCGCACTTGGTGATCTAATCACCTCAATGCCCAAGAAATAACGCAGCTCTCCCAAATCCTTCATCTCAAACTTCTACCTCAATAGCATTTTCACATGAAGGATATCTTCATCACTATCACCTGTGATGATCAAATCATCAACATAAATGACAAGCAGCATAATCCCTTTCTCTGTTTTTCTCACATAGAGTGAGAAATCTACCTTGGAAATCTGAAAGCCAATAGTGACAAGATACTGTCCTATCTTGTCAGACCATGCTCTAGGTGCTTGCTTCAAGCCATACAAGGCTTTCTTCAACCTGCAAACAAACTCAGGATGAATAGCATGAACATAACCTGCTGGCTGCTCCATAAAGACCTCTTCTTGCAAATCACCATGCAAGAAGGCATTCTTTACATCCATCTGATGTAAAGAACATCCCTTTATGTAGCCGTAGCAATGGCTGCTCTTATGGTTGCCATCCTTGCAACCGGGCTGAAAGTTTCTTCATAATCAATGCCATATGTCTGTGCATACCCCTTGACAACTAATCTTGCCTTGTATCTATTCACAGAGCCATCTGCATCGTGCTTGATCTTATAAACCCACTTACAGCCAATTGCATTCTTGTCTTTAGGCAAAGGCACCATTTCCCATGTAGCATTAGCATCCAAGGCATCCATTTCTTCATCCATGGCTTTCTCCCATTTTTCATTTCCCATGGCTTGCTCAAAAGAAGTGGGTTCTGGTTCTTGTATCACTTTGACCATATAGGCATAGTGAATGGCTGTAAATCCATCATATTTTAGTCTATCCATAGGATACCTAACCCTGGTAGACCTGTGCAAAATAGGCTCACTTCTAGGTGCTCTCAAAACATCCCTAGTCTTCCTTACTCCAGGTGTAACAATAAAAGGAATACTCAACTCATCATCAATGCTCTGTTCTGAGCCACTGGATTCACCATCCACACAAGAGTGACCTGCATTCACATCAAACATGGGCTGATCTACCTTCTCTTTTCCTTTTCGTGATACCTACATACCACTCTTTGCATTGCATTGAGGAGATTCTCCTAATCTCAATCTGCCTGTCCATGGCGAAGTATGTGAACCACTGCTAGACGACACTGCAGGTCCACTGATATTTTGTGATTGCTGCTGTGAATTTTGTGTAGCATTACCATTTTGTGCATCTACATCAATCATCACATTTATTGGTTTATACCAGTTGCTCATCTCATCAAAAACAACATCTCTGCTCACTGTAAACTTACGAGTAGAAGGGTTATAGCATCTATACCCTTTCTGCTACAGAGAATAACCAATAAAGATGCACTTCTCAGCTTTTGGATCCAACTTGGACCTCAACTCATCTGGCACATGGACATAGGCAATGCAACCAAAAATTTTGAAATGAGAATTATTTGGTTTCCTACAAGTATACATCTCCTCTGGCATCATGCCATGTATTGCTGTAGTGGGAGTCCTGTTCATTATATAAACTGCTATAGCAACTGCTTCAGCCCAATAATAATCTGGTAGATCTTTTTCATTTAGCATAGCCCGAGATACCTCTCCAATATGCCTGTTTTTCCTTTCTGCAATTCCATTTTGCTGTGGGGTATGACTGCATGAATATTGCTGCTTTATGCCATGCTCCTGCAGGAACCTTGCAAACTCATTTGAGAGGTACTCTCCCTCTCCATCTGACCTTAGGCATTTTATTTGCAGGCCTGTTTCTTTTTCAACCATAGCTTTAAAAGCTTTGAAGTGCCCAAACACTTCACTTTTCTTTTTCATAAAATACACCCAAAGTTTTCTGCTGTAGTCATCAATAAAGGTGACAAAGTAATGACAGCCTCCAATAGATGCAGCTTTAGTAGTCCACACATCAGAGTGGATTAATTCCAATGGCTTCTTACTCTCTTGAACATGCTTAGGAAATGGTTTCCTTGCCTGTTTTCCAAATTGACAGGCTTCACACACCTTATGCATTTCTGCAACCTTGAATTTAGGCAATCCTGCAACAATATTTTGGGCCTGCATTGATTTAAGTCACTGTACATTAACATGACCAATGCGTTTGTGCCAGATATCAATATCTGCAAGTACACCGGTCCCATGTGCAAACATTGCTGCACTCAATTCAGGCATGTCCGCATCCAGCGTAAACATCCTCCCCTTCTTCTTTCCTTTTGCTATCAAGTGACCATTATTTTTCATATCCTCAACAAAGCATCCATGAGGATTGAATCTGACCTGCAAGCCCTGCTCAACCATTTGACAACTAGAAACCAGATTCTTGGTGATGTTCAGGACATGAAATACATCAGACAAGTATTTCTTTTTCCCATCCTGCATAGATAAAGGAATTTCGCCAATCTACACAATAGGATGTGCAGTATCATCACCAGTCTCCACAAATCCTGGTTTTTCCATTTTCCTTGCATCCTGCATCCATTCAGCATGACCTGTCATGTGGTTTGATGCACCTGAGTCAACATACCACACACCATTGCTTTCTTCTGCACTTGTCACAGAATTTGTCATATGCTGTACCATAAACAAATGCTCATTTCTGTCATCACCCTGTCTACTAGAGGATGCATAATTGCTTGCTGCAATTTTCCATTCATAATGTCATTCTGCTTTTTGTAGCAATCTTTAGCCATATGCCCCATTTTACCATAGTAGTAGCATTCAACATTGCTATTTGCATTTTGGCCTCTCTGCCATCCACCACGGCCTCTTTGGCTCCCCCTGCCTCTAGAGTTACCACGTCCTCCTGCATAGGACTGGTTTTCTTGCGTTTGCTACATATTCTGATTTCTACCATGGCCTCTAGATCGGCCTCCTCTACCTCTGCCTCTACCCCTTCCAGCATTTGAGTAGAAGACAGTTTCTTTTGAGGTTCCTCCTGAAGAAGATGCACCACCATTTCTCTGCTCTTCAGAAATTAGAAGAGCAATCAACTCCTCAAAATCAGGAAATTTTTCACGGACGACAATGGATGTTCAAAACTGTGCATAAACCTTTCCTAGACCATTCAGGGTCACAAAAACTAAATCGTCATCATCCATTGGTGACCCAATGGAAGCAAGTGCATCCGCAATTTTCTTCACCTTCATGTGGTAGTCATTGATGCTCATATTTTCTCTCTGCACATTGTGCAGCTCCTGCTTGAGCTGCATTTTCCTGGCCTGCGTATTTGTGCTGTACATTTTAGCCAAAGTATCCCATGCCACCTTTGGCGTACTTGCATCTTGAATATGCACAATCATTGAATCTGAAATACTGATAGATAGCCAGTACATAACTTTTCTGGCTCTCTCATGCCATGCTTTAAATGCCTGCATTTCCTATTGATTGGGAACATTAGGAAGAACTAGTTCTTCTTCATTTCCTGTAATGAACTCCCAGTAGCCTTTTCCCATAAGGAAATTCGTCATTCTAAACTTCCATGCCTGGAAGTTGTTCTTGTCAAGCTTTTCAGTGACAATCTGTGAAAGAGAATCAGATGCCATTACAGAACACTGCAAAATATTCTGTCACTGGAAAAAACACAGCTTTTGCCTCACACGGGCAGATCTGCAAAACTGACGAAAGTGGTATTTCACCACACAGTCACTTCCTAGTGACGATTTTGCATCTACAGGCAACAAGCATGAATCTGCAACTCCCAATGTCTTTGCGCATAGGCATACAATGCAATTTCTGCGGCAACTTTTCACTGACTTGCAGAACAGTGCTTGCAGAGAACTCCCGCAGCATATAATGCCCTCTCGCCACACCGCGAAGGGCGTCTCAATCTGAGACAGTGCACTCTTGCACTTCCGGCTGTGCTACCTGCAGAGATTTGCTCCCAAACTCGAAATAGGAAAGCAACACTGGTCCTCTTACCAAGACACCACGAACTTGGTTTGCTTTCTTGAGCTCCTTACCACGAACAAGGCTTTGATACTATGTGAAGATAGTGGGAGAGAGGGAAGGAGTCTCACTTGAGGCTTTCTCACAATCACAATGGGGGAATACACACAAAGGTGGAGGCTGAAAATAGTTTTTCTCTTCTTAGTTGTGAAAGCCAAAAGAACTCTAGTACAAAGAAATAGAAGAACCCTATATGTGGGTCTCAAACCAAACTCAACTAACTATGGTGGCATACTAACTGAGCCACGAACTAGTGTAGATAAGGATAGCTGTCATCCAGCTATTATTCGTGGGCGGTGTACCAACCGCATCTGTAGCTAACAAGTCGGTGACATAAATGCACAACGGTCACCCTGGCATATTGCGAGTGGAGCTCGATATCTCAACAGACGGATCGTCAATCGGAGGTCACAGCGTAAAGATATGAGCAAATTTGTGCAAAACGAGGCTCGCATGGGGGCGCGAATGAGCGAGTGCTAGGGATGCCAGAATGGTGTGCAATGGGCTGGAAAAATGCCCCCATAACATGATGTTTCTGTGTGTGAAATTTTGGTTCAAACGGGGTCCAATTTGGGTCTCAAATGGGCACGATACGAAGTGTTGAAGTAGGGGTAAAATTGGCCGCCGGGGGGGGGGGGGTTCTTGGTCTTAAGGTTGGTGTGAATGGACTTTAAGTCCAATTGAGGGGTATGAACCAAGTTAATTCTAGTTAGTCTAACTAGCCTATAGCCTCCTCAATTACTGTAACTTGGTAGTTAGTTTAACTAACCTAATGACTTTCACTAACTAAAGTTAGTCACTAACTGAAGGTTAGTTAAGCTAACCTAGGTGTTACTAACTAACCTAAGTTAAACCTAACTAAATTGGTTTAATCTAACCTAAGTTAGAGCTAACTTGACCTAGGTTTAAACTAACCTATCTAGGGTTAGTCCTAGGGTTAAGTTAGGTTAGGTTAGGGTTTTTTTATTATAAATAAATTAATAATGAATAATTAAATAATTTAAAAAAAATTCAAGAGGGGCATCGCGCTGCGGTCGACGGGAGGCTGTGAGGGGGGGGGCGTTTTCACGAACGAGGGGGAAGGGGAGTATGGAGTGGAGAGGAGGGGAGGGAGGTGTGGAGTGGAGGGGAGGGAGGTGTGGAGGGGAGGGTTGGGGGGAGGAGGCGGGCAGTGAGGCGAGGCGGTGAGGTGAGTGGTGGAGGTGAGGCGGGGCGCGGGGGGGTGGATGGTGGAGGGCACAGGCGCCATGGCGAGGGGAGGAGGTGGCGGGTGTAGTGGCAAGGTGTGCAAGGGAGGCAAGGCATGGGGTGTGCACCACTGGCGCACCATCGCAGGCAGGTGCTGCGCACGGGCGCCGCCTTGAAAACAGGAGCCGTTGCCTAAGTAGCAGCAAGGGATTGACCCTTGCTTTAATAGGTTAGTATTATATGTATTAGGAGCTGTCGATGAGGGGGGGTAGAGAGAGAGAGAGAGAAGAGGGAGGAGGGAAAGAGAGAGAGAGAGAGAGAGAGAGAGAGAGAGAGAGAGAGAGAGAGAGAGAGAGAGAGAGAGAGAGAGAGAAAACAGGGAGGGGGAGGGAAAGAGAGAAAGAGGAGGGGGAAAAGAGAGAGAGAGAGAGAGAGAGAGAGAGAGAGAGAGAGAGAGAGAGAGAGAGAGAGAGAGAGAGAAGAGGGAGGGGTGTGAAGAGAGTGGGAGAGAAGAAAGGAGTCTCACTTGTAGCTTTCTCACATACACAATGGGGGAATATACACAAAGGTGGAAGCTGAAAACAGTTTTCCTCTTCTTAGTTGTGAAAGCCAAAAGAACTCTAAGTACAAAAGAATAGGTGAACCCTATATGTGGGTCTCAAACCAAACTCAGCTAACTAAGGTGGCATACTAACTAGAGTACATAAAGATAGCTGTCATCCAGCTATTATTCATGGGTAGTGTACCAACCGCATCTGCACGTAACAAGTCACTAACATAAATATACAACGGTCACCCTGGCATATCACGAGTGGAGCCTGATATCTCAACACTCCCCCTCGAGCTCAATCCCAATTCCTACACACCAAGCAGGTCTCTGAACTTGCACAGCTTCTCTGCACCTAATGCCTTCGTGAATATATCAGCTACCTGATCCTCTGTGTTGACATAAACTAGATCAATAAAACCTACTAGAACCTTCTCCTGCACATAGTGATAATGCACCTCAATGTGCTTTGTTCTAGCATGATAGACTGGGTTATTTGCCAAGTGTATACAGCTCACGTTGTCATAATAAATGACAAATGGCCCATCTGTAGACTGATGCATATCATAAAGTAGCTTATGCAACCAAGCTACCTCACATGCAGCCATTGCTGCACCCTTGTACTCAGCCTCTGTGCTCGACAAGGCAACTGTAGGTTGTTTCTTGCTACTCTAAGTGATTGTAGTACTCCCAAGAGAGAACATATATCCATCTGTAGATTGTCTATCAGAAATACTACCAGCCCAATCAACATTAGTGTATCCATGCAACTGTATCTGAACCCCAGTCTCATAAAATAGTCCATACTGCAATGTGGACTTCACATACCTCAGTATGCATCTAGCCGCATCTTCGATTTTTGTTGCAGTTTGTTTGTCCAATTCTCTTGCATATTCTGTAAGAAAACAATACAACGTCTGTGCTCAACAGATAATAGGATCTCGTACGCAAGAGAGAAAACAAGATAGTATGGAGAATAAAAAATTTGATTACTATAGAACTGATACAATAGATGGCACTGCCTCCCAACCGTGCGCTCTTGTGAAAGAAGCTTCGATGGCATGCCAGAAATAGTAGAAGACGGAGGATGGATGCTAAGGAATCACGGTTGCTGTAGCCAATGATGAAATGGGCTTCACGGGCTTGCTCTTATATAGCCACCAGTCATAGTCGGTTAGGCTCAATTGGGTGACCGACCCAATCTGCCCAAAATGGTCGACTGGGGGTCAAAATACGCCATCGACCATACGCTAGAATTGGTGCGCAAAATAGAGCAACTAACCTACGGTTACTATTCTGTCCATAGCCATCTGGGATCATCTGAGGCTCCAAACGGGCCCCGTAACTCGAAAGTGGGCTGCCCCGAGAAATGCTCTGTCTACCCTCAATGCGGTCAATCAAGGGATGCCTTCCCGCACTTGCATGTAGCCTAGTTGGTGGTGTGCCAACTCTATCTGAAGCCGTCCAGCCATCAGGCCACACATGGCCCCCATCTGGTGTCCAAACCAGGACCTACCGGATAATCGAGCTACTCAAATGCCTTCTCCTCGTATGGGGGGCTTACAAGTAGAGTTAGCTGGTTCCTGCATAGTTACACGAGAGTGGAGCATTGATATCTAACACCCCCCCCTACTTACTTTTTCGGCCCAATGCCAAGTCGATGAAGATGCCTCTCTAGCAAGTCTCTTCCAAGAGCCTTTGTGAAGATGTCCGCAGCATTCTCTGTAGTCGGACAGTACACCAAGTCGACCTCTCCATCCATGATTAGCTCGTATACAAAGTGATATTGAATCTCGATGTGTTTTGTGCGAGCGTGGAACACTGGGTTCTTTGCAATTGCCATGCAACTCTGATTGTGACATGATAGCTGTGTAGGCTTGTTCTACACTGCACCCATGTCCCCCAAAATCCTCCTCAACCACACTGCCTCACAAGAGGCAAAGCATGTAGATTTGCACTCGGCCTTGGTAGAAGAAAGAGAAACTGTGGGTTGCTTCTTGCTGACCCATGATACAACTCCAGATCCAAGGGAGAAATAGTACCTTGTCACTGATCTCCTGCTGTCCACATCTCCTGCCCAATCCGAGTCACAGAATCCGGTCAAGATGTTGCCCTTGGTATAGGTGATGCCATAATCAAGTGTGCCTTTGATGTATTTGCATCCCTGCCCTCCAATGGTTCTCCTAGGGCTTATTGGAAAACCTGCTTAGTACACCAGTCACAAAACTGATGTCCGGCCGTGTGTTGCATAAGTAAATCAAGCTGCCCACAAGCCTTCTGTACTTCGCTTCATCCACCAGTGGTGATGAATCCTCGTTTGAGAGCTTCGCATCAACCTCCATAGGGGTACCAATTGTTTTTCACTCAGCCATGCCAAATGCCTTCAGTATCTCTCCAGCATACTTCGAAATGAAGATCTATTTCGGCTCCTGCCTAACTTCAATCCCCAAACAAAAATGCATCAATCCGAGGTCTGTCATTTCAAACTCTCTTCCTAGCAAATGCTTCGTCTACGAGATCTTCTCTTCATGGAAAATTATCTTGATAATCAGAACCATGTACCTGTGCAAATACTTTTGCCACGAGCCGAGCCTTGTACTTATCCAACGTGCCATCGGACTTGTACTTGGTCTTGTACACCCACTTGGTTCCGATTACCTTGCATTTTGGTGGTCGATCCACAAGGTCCCAAGTGTTGTTCTTCATTATGGAGCCATACTCCGACTACATAGCCTCCATCCACCTATCGTCACCCTGTGCCTCTTCAAGACACTTGGGTTCATAAGCACGGATCACTTTTGTCATCAAAGCATAGTTGACCAAGTGTTCCTGCGCACTTCTTTGCTCCTCTAATCTCTTGGACCGACGGTGTTCGGATGGTTCCTCCTCAATGGCTAGAGGTTATTTGCCATCCAAAAGCTACTTTACCTACTTCGGGAATGGCCGTTGCCGTTGTGGTTTTGTAGGCTCTTCTTCATCTTCTTTGTCTTGAATCCTCCCAAGCACCGTTGGGGGATTTCGATCTACTGTTGGTGGCGGTACTGGATGGATATCCTTGGTTGTCTGGGAAGGAAGCATCCTCCTCCAATTGATGCAGCTATTCTGAGAAGACCACATCGTGACTTACAATTACCTTCTTGGTAACAGGGTTCTAGAGATGGTAACCCTTTGCCTCTTCACTGTAGCCCAAGAAAATACACTTCCGACTCTTCGGTTCCCATTTGGTCCTGGTAGCATTAGGGACATGCACAAAATAGTCACATCCAAAAACTTTGAAATGTGCAACTGAAGGTTTCTTACTAGAAAAGGTTTGTAGTGGAGTCTTCCTATTCACAGCCTTCATGTAGCTACGATTGAGGATGTAAACTCCAGTGTTACATGCTTCAGCCCAGAAAGTCTTTGGCAAATCTTTCCCTTTCATCATACTCCAGCCCATTTCGCAGATGACGCGCATCTTGCATTCTGCTACTCCATTTTGCTGTGATGTATGTGGCGGGGGTTTCTGCCTCTTGATTCCATGACTTTTGCTATAACGTTCGAATTTAGTCGATGTGAACTCTCCACCTCTGTCTGATCTTAGCTTCTTCACCTTCCTCCCCGATTCTTTCTCAACCATTACATGCCATTCCTTGAACCTACTGAAAGCCTCGTCTTTCTTCTTCAGGAAGTATATCCATATCCTTCTATTGTAGTCGTCGATCAGCGTAATGAAGTAGTAGGAACCACCCAAAGATTCCGTCTCCATCTTTCTGCAGAGGTCCGTGTGAACGAGCTTTAGAGGAGCCTTTGCCCTGCTGGCCTCTTTAGGAAAGGGATGCCGATGTTGCTTGCCCATCATGCAAGCTTCACATACATCGGGCAGAGATCTGAAATTTATGGTAGGTCTACAATCATTCCACTCTTATGCATCTCCTTCAAAGAACTAAGGTTTAGATGACCAAACCTCTCATGCCTTAGCTTAGTGTTCTTCACATTTGCTTGAGCACTGAAAGCTGAGAGTTCATAAATGTTATTGCACCATGTACCTTTACCAATGACCTTTCCTTGAAGATCTAGGATCTGTGCACCATTCTTATCGAATTAAACTTTGAGGTCCCGGTTCATGATCGTAGAAATGGACAACAAGTTCCTCTTGATATCTGGCACATAAAGAATATCAGACAACTGTTTTACAACTCCATCTGACTTGAGAGCAATTGTACCTTTTCCTTTTGCTGGGCATTTTGCATCATTGCTGACTGCTACCATGATGTCATTCCCTACCGGTTGTAGAGAGGTATACCAATCCTTTCGACTGGTCATGTGGCGTGATGCACCACTGTCAATGATCCAAGGTTCATCCACAAGTACATGAACTGCCTCCATGCAAATCTCCTCAATTGCGACGAACAGCTCTACTGGTAGTGCCTGTGCACTGTTGCTGGACTCTTTCTTCATTTGCAATCTTCTTGCGGCACTCATTCTACTTGTGCCCTGCCTTGTTGCAATAGAAGCATTTGATCTTCTTCTTTCTCTTTTTATCATGAGAAGAAGATGGGTTACCAGAGTCCTTACCTTACCTTTCTTTGATCTGGTCCAGAAAGCTGAATCTTCTCCAGTTCTCATCTTTTGACGCATCTCCTCCTCCAGAAGCATCGCGCTGAAATCCTCAAAGTTGAGGGGCAGATTTCTATTCTGTGTATTCAGCACCGTAACAAGACCGTCATACTTTGGTGGGAGAATCCATATGCACCTTCGTGCTAGATTCTTGCTGGTGATGGTGATGCCAATCGCAGTCATCTGATCGCGCAGATTCTTCACCCTCGTGATGAACTTCTCTGCCACTTCAGACTCAGACAATTTCTTGTTCACGAGTTGAGTCTCCAGATTTTGAATCCGCGTCTGATTCGTGGTCTTGTATTGATTTTTCAAGACCGCCGTCCATGCCTCTTCCACTGTGGTGACATGTTGAATTAACGCCATGACGGAATCACTAACATTGCAGACAATAGAACACAATGCATCTGCATTTCTTCTTGTCCACGCGAGAATCTCATCCACAGTTGGTACTATCTGTTGTCCTGCATTGGCTGGATCCGGTCTTGGAACTAGCCTCACGTCCACCCCAGTAGCAGTGTCCCAAAGCTCATATGCGGTTAGGATGGTCTTCATCTTAAACTTCCAGAGAGGATAGTTAGAGCCATCCAACTTTTTGCTTTCACCAAACGGTGGGATTCGCAGTCTTGCGGGCTGGGCCATCTCTCACAATCTGCTCGCAAACAGAAACACACTACCAAATCTTCTTGCTAGAGTCCAGGCTCTGATACCATGTAAGAAAATAATACAACGTCTGTGCTCAACAGATAACAGGATCTCGTACGCAAGAGAGAAAAAAAGATAGTATGGAGAATCAAAAATTTGATTACTGTAGAACTGATACAATAGATGGCGCTGCCTCTCAACCGTGCGCTCCTATGAAAGAAGATTCGATGGCATGTCGGAAACAGTAGAAGAAGGAGGCTGGATGCTAAGGAATCAGGGTTGCTATAGCCAGTGATGAAATGGGCTTCACGGGCTTGCTCTTATATAGCCACCAGTCGTAGTCGGTTAGGCTCAATTGGGTGACTGACCCAATCCGCCCAAAATGGTCGATTGGGGATCAGTCCTGAAATAGGCCACTGACCATACAATAGAACTGGTGCACAAAACAGAGCAACTAACCTATGGTCTTCGTTCGGCCCACAGCCATTCGAGATCATCTAAGGCTCCAAACGAGCCATGCAACCCGAGAGTGGGCTGCCTCGGGAAATGCTCCGTCTACCCTCAGTGCGGTCAGTCAAGGGATGCCTTCCCGCACTTGCATGTAGCCTAGTTGGCAATGTGCCAACTCTATCTGAAGTCGTCCAGCCATCAGGCCACACATGGCCCCCATCTGGTGTCCAAACTAGGACCTATCGGATAACTGAGCTACTCAAATGCCTTCTCCTCATATGGGGGGCTTACAAGTAGAGTTAGCTAGTTCCCACGTAGTTACACGAGAGTGGAGCATTGATATCTAACATATTCTTCCTTGGCCAAGCTAGTGAATAGCTCTGACATTTGGATCATTTGGCTAGCTTGATGTTGGAGAATGACAGACAGTGATGAGGTCTAGCGATACTGCTGATACAAGTGGTTCCCATGTAGCTATCCCAATGATTTTGTAGTACTTGGGGGAGGTTGTTCCAATGGTATTTTAGTCCCTTGTGTACAATAGTCATATTGTTGATTTGGCACTAGCTCCCCTTGTGGCTCATCGATTGGCATGGCATCGATGGGTGGTTCTATTGATGATGTAGCCTCAAGCTCTGGTGCCAATCTTTCCTTAGGTTCTTGGTGCTGATCTTGCCTCAGGCTCTGGTTGCTACTGTCGTTCGAGATATATTGGTTGCAGTTGTGCACTGAGCTATAGCATCTTGTGGGGCAATTTCTTAATCCCGACCTCCAGAATAGGTATTTCTTCTAAGGCATCTGCACTTATCAATGTGATAGTAGGAGAAGTTCGTGACAGCTCCCATACTGGTGAGAAGGGTATGTCCAACTCCTCAACTAGTTTTGGTGACTGGGGTAGAGTCATTTCTCTTTCTTGTGGTTCTTTTTTGATGATTATAGCCAATAAATGTGGAATTTTACATTTTTGGCTTGATGAACCATCTAGTTTCTTTGTAAAGAAGAGGACTAAGTGTTGGACCCAATCTTGTTTTAGTTTCCTACTCAGCAAAACAAATGTGCAGAGTGGAAGGGATCGATTCTTGCCGCACTTAACCCCCATGATTGTGGATAGGAATTGTGTTGCTTCCTTGAGGCGATGGTTAAGGATGGTGCGAAGTAATATGCCATCCCTATGGAATAGTGTGCCCTTGGTGAGGAGAGACTGTACTTTGAGAAACTTTGCATTGGTAGGCCGTGTAGGGTATTTGGCACCGTGTGTTGGCAGTGAAAAATCCCTTTGAATGATTGTACTATTGAGGATAATGTTTAGTGGGCTCTGATGTACAGTGATTATACCATACTTGCCAACCTTTGCATTGCTAGAGTGGTAAGAATGGAGAAAGTTCTTGATGTATGTGGTCATTGTAGGACTGTCCTCCAAGGATTTTAGGCTCTCATGCAAACTGCCTAGACCTCTTCGCTCTAAGTAAGATGTTGCTTCCTAGGAGAGAGCATAAGTCGATGTGGGTGGCCAAACAAGTTCCAGTGATTGAGCCCCATCAATGGTTGTGTATGCCGATGGTGACTGGGGTGGATTTTGTTCTTCTTGGTCATGCACTGAATCCTCTTCAGAGCTATCGCTCTGGACCACAAATGCCTATGGTAGTCATAGTTGAGAGGATGTAGATGGCTGCAAACTCTGGAGGGGGTCTCGTGGTTGAGGTAGTGGGCTCTTTCTGTGCATCCTCTTTAGTGGCGGCATTTTGTCTAAACTTGCATCCATGTGCATGTGGTGTACCATTGATCATTAGATTGGTTGGCATGCAGGTATGACCTTTTTGTGTGTTTGTGGGAGATCTTATTTTTATACATGCTTTGAGAGTGTGGAATGAAAGTGTATGGTACAATTATTCATGCAATCATCTATGTGTCTAAGCAAAAGCGTGTGAGTGCACGTGACCTAGTAGCTAGGTAGGGACTAACTATATGCTTTTTTTGTTGCTGGGACTTTCATAGGGCAGCTAGAACTCAGGCATCACTTCTAAGCCCTAGGTTAAAATCGATTGATGCTACCTATTTGTGCGAAGACGTATATATGCAAGTGAGTGCTCGTGATACAATCTAATCCTAACTAAGGAAGACTTGGTTTCCCAAATTTTCATTTTTGTCGGGGATGGCTTGCGTGTTGAAGTAGTAGCACTTCAGTCGGATCCCATCTATTGTTGTGTTGAATTGGACTCCATCCAATGTTTCTAGTAGCAAAGCTTTGATGGGATTCATCTTTCATACCCGGTATGGTCCTTGACCTAGATACTTCAGTTTCCCCTTGTGTACTTTGGCATTGTCTAACAAGACCAAGTTGCCTTCCTTGATATCTTTAGCTTTAAGATTTCTATCAAACCATGGCTTTCTTCTGGCATTTACCTTTCTGACTGCTGCTTTAGCTTCTGCCCATTTTGTAAAGTAATCAGTGGTGGCCACAATGATGTAGCATGCCTATGTTCCTTTTGCCATAGGATGGATGGGACCCACATAGTCAATCCCCCATTTTTCAAATGGTTTTTGTGCAACAACTATTGTTAGGGGATTGAAGTCTTTGTGTTGTGGTTTAGTAGTCTATTGGCATACATCACAGCCTTTTACATATTCATAAGCATCTGCCCAGAGTTTTGGCCAATAGTAGCCTGCGAGGAGAACTTTTCTTGCTGTGGCTTCCCCTTGGAAGTGTCCTCCTGCAATGCCTTCATGGACTTCACTCAGGGTTGGCATGATCTCATGAGGCATTACACATCTTCTTAATATCTGGTCCTTGCCCATCTTGTACAGTGTTCCTGCAATGAGTTGATAGGGTGCAACCTTTAGAATCAATTTTCTGGCATCTACTGCTTTCATTTCAGGGGGTGGTCTTCCTGCCATTAAGTACCCAATGATATCTCCACACCACTCTGGGACAACATCTATTTGAAATAGTGTGGCATCTGGTAAGTCATCTTCTACTCCAGTGGCTTCTTCTCCCGACTTGACACGAGACATGTGATCGGCAATGTAGTGTTGGGCACCTTTGCAGACCACTATTTTGAAGTTGAATTCTTGAAGCAAGAGGAGCCATCTGGTTATTCTTTCTATTGTACACAGACGGTTCACAAGATAAAGCAATGCTTGATGGTCGGTGTAGAAGACAAAATCATTTGCCAGTAGATAGTGCCAAAATTTCTATACACTATACATCATTGCTAGGGCTTCTCTTTCTGTGGTGGTATAGTTGATCTCTGCATCATTGAGTTGTCGACTGGTGAAGTAGAATGGGTAGTCTTTCTTACGTTCACTAGGTTGACAAAGCACACTCCCAATTGCATACTTGGATCCATCAATATGAACATGAAAATCAATATCCCAATTGGGAGATATAAGGATGGGTGCTGTGATTAGATGCCACTTTAAAAGCTCAAAGGCTTGGTAGGCAGTCATGGTATTCCATTAGGAGTGCTTTGAGTTTGGTTTCATCTTCTTGTCAAAGCTGTTTCCCAATGAAAACCAGTTTTTCTTCCTCCCCTTCAAGGGCGAGGTTTATTGTGCATGTTTTTGTAGGTCCCTCATAGATTGGAATTTCTCCAATGCTATCAGTTTGTTGAACTTTAGATTCTCTTAGTGGTCTTAGCATTACTATTGGGGCACTGCCACTTCTGTAATTCTTGAAGTACTCCGGCACTTCTAATAGTTTGGCCTTTGATGGTGTTGAACTAGCCTGACATGTGCCATGTGTACTGGGTAGCATAGTTTCATTTACCAATTTGTTAGGCTCTTTTTGACTTTCTTTTTCTGAAGTCTCTTGATCGAGCTTCATCCGCACATGTGGCTTATATTTCCAAAACTTCTTACGTTGGGAACTGTGGGGTAACTTTTCCACTGGTAAGGTGTTTCCAAGTAAGAGTTCATTTGCTGAGCATACTCCTTCCAGTCCCTCAGGGGACCATTCAAGATGCGGTGGTTCTGATTTTGAGGGAGCTGGCTTTGCAAGGTACAATTCGACGATCCTTGTTTGGACTCATTCGAATTCATTGAAGTGTTCGGCCTTAGCTTTTCTATGATTTCCTCCAGCTTTCTTACGGGATGTTCTGCTATTTTTCAACTTTGGAGGTTCAACTTTTGGGAGCTCGACTGCCATTAGGGCATGCAAAATGGGTAAGTCATTATCAAAGATTTGATCTTTAATTTCAGCATTCTCAGCCTCTATTTCAAGGTCCCAAGGAAAATCGGAGTCATCATTGGTATGGGTACCTTCTTCAGGTTCATTATTCCACTCGAGGTCAACCATAAAGATTGGCACCTCTAGATTGATTGGTTCTTCATGTGTGAGTGGAGGATCTACCTGTAGCACCTTAGCATCAATCTACGAGAAGATGGGGTCTAATGAATGGCAGTTGTCGATGGTTGCCAATGTTTGTATCAAGTTATTTACATTGCTTTGTGAATCACCCACTATGGCATGCTGTTGCAAGGGAGTTGATTTGCTTGAGATTGTCGTTGAAGATGTGTCATCCGATGCTCTAGGCACAAGTGGTTTTATAGCTCATGTTCCCACATTCACCCTGACTGCGGTGTCATGATTTTGGATTGTCAGTCTATTAGTTCCCCAGTCATGGAGGACTGATGCTTCCCGTAACCAAGGACGTCCCAATAAGATTTGATAGGATTTTTTGGGGAGATCCAAGATTGTGAATTGAAGGGACAAGTGGACTTGTGCAACCTTTGTGGACATGCCATTTACTATTCCCAAGGGTTTAGCTCGTGAATCATCGGCAAGGCATATGTTGAAATTAGCCTTTTGCATTGGTGGGAGACCCCATTCTTTGTGGAGCTCCTTTGATAGGACATTTACACTTGCTCCACCATCCTTTATGGCTTGGACTTCATTATATGCCTTGTGGATCAAAGGCATAGTAATGTTGCATATGTCATCTCTCTCACCCATCCACATAGGGATATCTTCGATGTCGTTCATAGGTGGAGGGTGATTTGCAAGTTCAGTCCATCCTTTGAAACTCTCCTAGAGATTGGGACAATTCCATAGGAGGATTCCGATTGGAATCAACATAGGGCAACTTAGGATGCTAGAGAGTGTGGCTCCTTCATATTGACGTGGTAGTACATTATGTTGTGGAGTCTGTTGTTGGAATAGAGGCTCGAGTATAGTATCAATACTTTGTAGGGACAAGTCATGGATTGGGTCTTGAGCTTGTTTCTCAGCCTCAAACTCATCAGCTTGTTCCTTTTGTACCCATTGTTGAAGTGCCTGAAAACGAGCCTTCTTCACCTTTGCATTTGGGTATGGAGCTTCTTTTATTTGAGGCTCGGGAGTTGATGTAGATGAGCTCGTCTGCTCATTACTTGGCAGAGGTGGGGGCATTTGTGCTTTCTTTTTAAGAAGTCGCTTTGGCTGGATTGGAATGTTAGGGTCCTTGGTGGCCTCTTTCTGTCGGTGTGTAATTAAATTTACAGGTTGTGATATTACACTTGCCGGACCTAGACTTTGATGGTCCACCCCAATGATGCCGATTCGGATGTCAGGCTTAACCTCTATTTATTGTGGGACTTTATTTTTCATGGGACAATCCATATAGGCATGTCCTATGCCACAATGTCTATAAGGTTGGAAAGTAGCGGGCCTACCACGATGAGGGCACTCTGTGATCTGGTGATTTTCTCCACAACCGTAGCACTTGATTGGTGCTCGATATGTGTTGGGATGTACTTGATTTGAATAAACTAGTCCCAGACCCTGTGCACCTTCTACATGTTGAGAGTTCACGCTCAACATCATGTGATCATGTGTGCATAGCACCATCACGTGATCATATGTGCATAGCACTAACCTTATAGAGTGCTATAAAGGAAAGGGTTAGATCCCCTAACCCTAACCCTAAAAGGGTTTGTATATATTCTATTTTTTCAACTAATTCTAGTGTACAGTTAGTCATTTGTGGTGTGCTCTCTAGCTGTGCCCTCTCTCCTCATCTCCACTCTTCTCCTCTCCCCTCTTCATATTTTGTCATGGTATCAGAGCTCCCTTGTCTTGCGTTGAGACATTGCGATTCTTGAGAGTGTGAGAGAGATTGTGAGATTGAGAGTTCTCTTGAGTGATTGTGAGATTCTTCCATTCACTTCCGTTGAGAGAAAATTTCTGTTCATTGTGGAAGAAATTCCGTCCACTTCCGTTCATTGAGTATCCATTTCTTTGAAAGATTTCATTTCTTGAGAAAGAGAGTATTCCTTGTTTGTGAGAGGGAGAGCTTCCAAAAGCTGTGAAAGACTATTTTGATTGCGAGGGAGAGACAAAAAGATTTCTGAGAAACGAGCACGGGCACCTCTTCCTCCAAACTTCTTAGGCTCGCAGCGACGAGGATCGACGACAAGCAATGGCCTAT
Source organism: Dipteris shenzhenensis (assembly GCF_047967505.1). Lineage (NCBI taxonomy): Eukaryota > Viridiplantae > Streptophyta > Polypodiopsida > Gleicheniales > Dipteridaceae > Dipteris > Dipteris shenzhenensis. The sequence continues at coordinate 48,781,685 of NC_141614.1, forward strand.
CATACCTCACAAGAATGTCCCTGATCTCCTTCTTGGACTACTCGTCCACGTACTTCTGGCTATGGTGACCGAAAGCTCCTGAGGTGCAGCTTGTGATGACTAAGGCAACTCAACAGCACGAGCCGCCTCCATCTTCAAGCTCACAGTTAGCCAGCAGCTCCCGTCTTCCAAGCGACCCTACATCAAAGACCATCGACAGCTCTGCCTAACGGCTTACACGAAAGCTTCCAACGTTGCACAATCAACAACAATAGCCGCTTCTCAACGACCCGATGCCAAAGCTCATCCTTCAACAGTCAAGGTGGCGGGTAGAACAGCGATGGCCAACACCTATGAGCTTCTCGTCTTCTCCAATTCCTTGACGACGACGACAAAGAAGAAGTCGAAGCTCCTACGCCTCCTACGGCTAAGCTCACGCCTCTCCTAAAAAATGCCAGACTGAGGACTTTCTATTATGTGGGGCTGGAAGGGATCAGTGTAGGAGGCTCTGCACTCTCTCTTACCCCGTCCGATTTCTCTATACAGCCGAGCGGTAACGGAGGAGTGATAGTGGACTCCGGGACTTCAGTCACTCGCCTTGTGCCTTCTGCTTACACACCACTCCGCAACACCTTCCGAAGCTCCTGCGACTCCTAGCCTTCTGCCCCGAACGACGGACGGCCGACTCTTCTCCACAACGCAGAGTCAACGTGCTCCTCCACGACGGAATCGGAACCTTCGACGGAATCTCCAGTAGATTCCGACAGACCACAAGGCGACACGTGGCAGCCCACACTCAACCCAACCTTATCCTCAGGGTCACCACTCACCCCAGAAGTGGTCTACAGGTTGACACGTGGAACTCTATCCTCCACGTGGCATCCAATCTGCCACATCATCACCTTATCCTTGTGCCACGTGGCAACATCATCTTATCTGCCACGTCAGCTGACACGTCAGCACTGCCACGTCAGCACTGCCACGTCATCACTACCACATCATCATTGCCACATCAACACTACCATGTCATCAGGCCACGTCATCAGGCCATGTCATCAAGCCACGTCATCAGTGCCACGTCACCCTGCTGACATCATCTGTGCCACCTCAGCACTGCCACCTCAGTCGTCCAGTCAGCACTGGCACAGTCCCTTGCCAGGCACACTGTGCACACACTGCATGTGCACACTCCTGCCACCTCAGCACAGAGCTTCACTGGCACACCTCTTGCTAAGCATAGTGCCACATCATCACTGCATGTGACTCACAGTGACACATCATCATTGAGCACCATTTGCACTCCTTTTGCCCCTCCACCTAGATCAAGTCGTATCTCTTGATCTAGGAAGAATTTGAGGGTGCTCCAAAAAGGAAAGTCGCTCGATTTTTTGTGCTCTACGCGCTCGTTACATCACGCGCACATTTCGGCGTAAGTTACACTCACATTTGAGCCTCGCCGACAAAACCACTTCCTTCACGCACATTTGCCTCTACATCGACGCATCTGACCCAGCACTTAAAAAGAACAAAAGAAAAGGAATTATTTGCTGCTCTTTCATCGATCGACGGTTGGTTTAGATCTAGATCAGAGTAGACTAGATTGCCATAGAGGGGACGCTTTGAATTCCCCAAGTTGCCAATCTAAGCCATGCCCGAAATTCCCGACTAGTACCTACTCGGAGTCAGTCCATACGCTCACATCCGATTTCACATCATTACATTACCTGAAATCTTACGTTCATCAGTTCAGTGAGCAGACTTCAGAGTTCAGAGGCATTGCAGATTGATTCAGTGGGCAGATAGCACTTGATTTCACACACACATGCCACCATTGTAAAGCCTATTTGGCTATCTCATGGCATCGTGCACATCATTTTTTAGCCTTGTAAAGCCTCTTGGCTATTCCCGACATCATTGCCACAAGCCTTGTAACACAGGTCAGATCTTATTTACTGCAGTTCTATCTTCATCGACAGTACAGAGATTACACTTGGCATCTTTCAGTGTATTTGCAGTTGATTCATACAGAGTTTTCCAGGACACTTTTTGAGTACATTGTTTGCACCATGTCGACTAGCAACCTCAATCTGGAGGAATCTGCTAAGTTAGACAACTCCAATTACGGTACATGGAAATACCGAATGGAGACCATTCTTGTGCTTCAGGACAAATGGGAGTATGTCGATGGATCCATACCTAGACCATTGGCCGATCCAACCACCAGTAGCTCTACTCCATCTATTGTCACAGCACCAGCAACGGGATCTACATCGGGATCTACATCTACACAAATAGTTTCCACACCAGTAGCAGATCCTGCCATTGCCCGAGCTCAAGCAGAATGGGATAAGAAAGACAAGTATGCCTATCACCTGATCAAGCAGAATGTGCAAGATGTCATGCTAGGACAGCTCAACACAGTCAAGACATCAAAAGAAGCATGGGATATGTTCGCAGCTCTCTACGAGTCCAAGAACACATCCAGGATTCTCACCCTGAGAAACCAGATCAATCAGAGTTTCCGCAATAGCAATGAAACCGGTCATGCTTATGTACTCCGCATCAAAGACTACAACAATCAACTTGCAGCAGCAGGAGAGACTATGAATCCCGCAGAAATGGTTCAAGTAATCCTGAATGGACTAGGAGAAGGATATGAGAATCTAGTCCAGAGTATTGCCATCCAACGGCAAATTCCAACACTGGAAGAACTTCAGTCAGTTCTACTCAGTGAAGAACTCAGGACTCAGGCCATTCAAGCACGTAAAGGTCATTCTAATGATCAGGCATTCACAGCTTCAGATAGAAGCAGAGGCAAAGGCAGAAACAGAGGTAGATCATATCAGAAAAGTGGTCATCATCATCAACAAAATCAAAGTCAGAATCAACATCAGCATCAGCATCATCCTCAACAACATCAAAATCAGCAAAGAGGAAATCATTCCAACCGAGGAAGATTCTAAGGACGAGGGAATGCATCCACCAATGTGTCAAACATTCAATGCAACTATTGTCACAAGTTTGGACACTATGAAAGAGATTGCCGCAAGAAGCAGTATGACCAAGGCGGTCAATCCCGAGGGAATTCCCGAGGAAGAGGAAATCATCGTGGTGGACATTCTAGTCACAGTCATTTTGCAAATGAACATGGCAATATGTTTCTTGCAAGTGAGGAATTGCATCAGACTGATACAATGCACCTAGACACTGATTTCAATCCCAAAGAGGATTTCAGCTATCAAGTTGACCAAGTGGAACAGGATCCTTGGTACATCGACAGCGGTGCATCATCTCATATGACAAATCATCAGGAATGGTTCACAGAAATGAAGCCATTAGAAGGACAAAAGAATGTCATCTACACAGCAGACAATACACCGAATCCGGTTCAAGGGACAGGTGTTATCCCTATGAACAATTTCACTAGTACAAAAGGATTAGTCAAAGATGTGCTCTATGTTCCGAAGCTCAGCAAGAACCTTTTGTCAGTAGGTCAAATGACGGAACACAACTACAAAGTCACCTTCGACGGTGATGAATGCACTATCAGAGACAAATCCAAAAGAGGTCAGCTAGTAGCAAAAGGTGTCAAGGAAGGACGCTTATATAGGATGCTAGCTACAGTACCAGATAAGCATGCCATGTCAGCTCAAATGCAACAGATGCCACTATCTGCAAAATGGCACAAGAGATATGGTCATGTCAACTTCAAGTACTTGCTAGATCTAAGGAATCAGAATATGGCAATTGGGATTTCGAAGCTACAGTTTCTTGGAAAGGTTTGTGAAGCATGCTGCTTCGGCAAACAAAAGCGAACCAACTTTGTCAGAAGTACCTCTCGTGCACGAGGTATTCTTGATTTGATTCATACAGACGTATGGGGTTATGCCCAGACCCGCAGCATCAATGGTTCACTTTATTACTTGACCTTCATCGACGACTATAGTAGATATTGTTGGGTCTACTTTCTGAAAGAGAAATCTGAATGTTTGCCAGATTTCAAGAATTCAATGCCATGGTAGAAAACCAAACAGGCAGAAAGATCAAGGCCATGAGATCAGACAGAGGAGGTGAATACGTGTCTTCAGCATTCATGAACTTTTGCAAAAATCACGGCATTCGAAGACAATTCACATGTGCAGATACTCCTCAGCAAAATGCAAGAGCTGAAAGGAAGAATGGGACTTTAGCAGACAGTGCTAGAGCAATGCTTAGTGAAAAGCATCTTCCAAATCAGTATTGGGTAGAAGCAATAGCTACAGCTAACTACTTGCTTAATCGGCTTCCTACCAAACCGATACAAGGTATGACTCCTTATGAAGCCTTCACTGGACACAAGCCACGCATTGGGCATCTCCGCATATTTGGTTGCATAGCATATGCCCACATACATGATGATCATCGCAGGAAATTGGATGCGAAGTCACGCAAATGCATCATGGTTGGCTACAGTGAAGAAAGCAAAGCATACAAATTGTATGATCCCATCAACCGCAAAGTCATTATCTCTAGAGATGTAATCTTCGATGAGGAATCAGAATGGAAAACCTCACCTACACAGGAGATAGAAGCATCGACTTCACAGTCATCTACAGAACAGGTTGATGAAGAAGAGCAAGAATTGCCAGCAACACCCCAAGCAGTGCCATAGCAGCTCAGACGGTCTACTAGGGAAAGCAGACCACCAGCCAGATTGACATATGCTCAGAAAGGCAAAGCAATTCAGGTGGAAACCACCAACTATGCGCTTATGACTACCATCATGGCTACAGAAGAGCCAGTGTACTTCGAAGACGCAGTAGATAAGCCAGAATGGCAAACTGCTATGAATGAAGAAATGGATGCTTTGTATAAAAATAACACTTGGGAATTATGCGACCTTCCACTAGGAAAGAAGGCCATAGCCAACAAATGGGTAAACAAAGTGAAGTACAATCCAGATGGCAGTATTCAGAGATACAAAGCCAGATTAGTTGCAAAAGGATTTGCACAACAATATGGTCAAGATTATGATGAGACTTATGCTCCAGTAGCAAAGATGGATTCCATACGGTTCTTGATATCACTAGCGACACTCAGTAAATGGAATGTGTATCAGCTCGATGTCAAGAATGCATTTCTCAATGGTTATCTAGACGAGGAAGTCTACATGCAACAACCAGCCGGTTATGTTGAACCAGGAAAAGAGAACAAGGTTTGCCATCTCCAGAAAAGTCTCTACGGCTTAAAGCAAGCACCCAGAAGTTGGTACAGCAGAGTTGACAAGTATTTTGCTGATCTGGGCTACATGAAATCCAATGCAGATCATACTCTCTACTACAAAGTTCAAGGGGAAGATATTACTATTGCACTTTTGTACGTAGATGATCTGATTGTGACAGGAAGCAAGGATAGCTTCATCAGAAAGCTAAAACAAGACTTATCTGCAGAGTTCGACATGAAAGATCTTGGACTTATGCACTATTGTCTTGGAATTGAGTTCTGGAGAGATTCAGATAGCACATTCATGAGTCAGCTCAAGTATGTTGACAGTCTCCTGAAGAAGTTTCATATGGCAGATTGCAAGATTGCAGCCACTCCCATGGAACAGAGTTTGAAACTTACTAAAGATTCAGAAAAGCCTACAGTCAATGACAGATACTACAGGCAACTCATTGGATCTCTTATATATCTGACAATCACACGGCCAGATATTTGTTATGCAGTAAGCTCACTAGCACAGTTTATGGCAAATCCAAAACAGTCTCACTGGAATGCAGCCAAAAGAGTCTTGAGATACATCAGAGGTACAAGACAATTTGGGATAGAATACAGAGGAAGTCATCCACGGTTGCATGGATACTGTGACAGTGACTATGCTGGAGATCATGAGACTAGGAGATTGACACAGGGATATGCATTTTTCCTTGGTCAAGGTGCTATATCATGGTTGTCAAACAAACAGCCAACTGTTTCTTTGTCTTCGACTGAAGCAGAATATAAGGCACTCACTACAGGTGCATGTGAGGCTATATGGCTCAGAAGACTATTGTCAGAAACAGATTACTTTGATGAGTCAAAGCCAACAACAATATACTGTGATAATCAATCGGCTCAAGCATTGGCCAAAAATCCAGTATATGACTCCAGAACAAAGCACATTGATGTCAGAGAACACTTCATCAGAGAAAGAGTGTTACTTGGTGACATCACACTGCAGCATTGTGATAGCAAAGAAAATCTTGCAGATATCTTTACCAAACCACTCGGTAAAGAGCTATTCGAGAAACACCGACTAGCTCTTGGTTTGATGCAGAGGAAGGACATTCCCATTAAAGGGGTGTGATGGAATGTAATGCTCAGTCCTTCTTCGATTCCCCAGAATCATCATCTTGAGGGAAGGCCTACTTCATGATGTTGATCTTGAGGGAAGGTGTTGAGAGTTCACGCTCAACATCATGTGATCATGTGTGCATAGCACCATCACGTGATCATATGTGCATAGCACTAACCTTTTAGAGTGCTATAAAGGAAAGGGTTAGATCCCCTAACCCTAACCCTAAAAGGGTTTGTATATATTCTATTTTTTCAACTAATTCTAGTGTACAGTTAGTCATTTGTGGTGTGCTCTCTAGCTGTGCCCTCTCTCCTCATCTCCACTCTTCTCCTCTCCCCTCTTCATATTTTGTCACTACATAGTACACTGGGTACTTTGTTTCGTACTCAAATGACAAGTCTACTTCCTCGGCTTGTAATTGATGTATTGGAATTGCTGGAGGAGCTGGATTTCGTGCTCTTGGATATGATCGTGGATTCGGATTCCTAAGTAGTTGTGGGACTTGTGTCTGAACAGGAATAGGATTTAGCCTCAGAGCTGGGGGCACTTGTGTAGGTGCCGGTACTTATACACTGGCATGGGTGCCCCTTGGTATTGTTGAGGTCGAGGCGGGTTGTTGCGCATGTTGAAGATGCAACTGTTTTCATCATGGCCTCCTATGACATAGATATGGAACCACAACCTTGGCGGTGGATTTGCTTGTGCAGTGATCTTGGCTCTTAGGACTGAGCACTCATTTGTTGTATGATTGGCCATGCAGTGTGGACACCAGACATTTTCTCGCCGTGGATATGTCTGAGTTGGTGGCTGAGACAAGTGAAGTTTTTGTTCCATGGCCTGCATCATGTCTTCTTTCAGCTTCATGGTCATGGCCTCTAGGCGATCTTCATTTGATGTTTTGGTAGTGAACTTTGATTTGCCCTTTTTGGAGTGCTTATCTCATGCACTAGATCTGCCGTCATCATTGTTAGTGTCAAAGTCGGTCATGCCATCCTCGATGTCAATGGCTACCGCATGAGCAGCACCGCATGAGCAGCACTGAATGTTTCATAGCTGCTAATCTTTTTCATATCCTTTCGAATTTTCTTTCTTAGTCGTTCAATGAACCAGGCCGTGAGGTACTTTGCATCAAGGCATGGGTCACATTTGGCGATTAATCTTTTCATCTTACCTAGGTAAGTGCGTACATGTTCTCGACGGCCTTGTTCAATCTTGCTTAGTTGGAGAGTGGGATCATCTCGTAGCCTCTCCGTTTGAAAGCGTCTCTTAAATTGTGTTTGAAGCAGGTACCATGTGGCGCACTCTTCCACTAGAAGATCTAGGTACCATTCAGACGCTTCATCAGTTAAGGCCATGGGAAACCAAGCCACCTTGGTTTCATGGGATTGATCTCCACCTGCTCGGCATGCGGCATCAAAATGCTGGAGGAATCTCCCCTACCATTATATTTGAGAAGTTCCAATTTTCCCAAGGGGCGCCTGCCTTGAGTGTTATTATTTCTTCAATTAAAGAAATTGTCAGCCTGTGCATCGAGGTCGATATCCCCATCATTGTCGTGATGGCGTCCAGCCATGTTGTGGTGTGGAGGAGTTAAAGGGAGTGATTGAATCTCAAGGGGAGATTCTGGGTAGAGGATTGTCAGGGGCGGTGATTACAGCAGAGTTGTATGTGGATTTGGCGAGCATTGGAGTCAGAGGCATTAGCCAGAATGTAGCTACATGTAGATTGGGCGAGATTTGCAAAGGGTGTCTCTACCGCAAGTGCGGGTGTTCATGTAGTTTTGTTGGGAGGGTTAGAGTGGTGTTAGTTTGTGTAGGGACCGCCATGTTAATAATGTGCCTAAGATTATCCTATGTGTAGAGAAATGTGCCGGTGCAGACGGATCGTCAATCGGAAGTCACGACGTAAAGATACAAGAGAATTTGTGTGAAATGAGGCCTGTACGGGGGCACAAATGAGCGAGTGCTAGGGATGCCATAATGGTGTGTAATGGGTTGAAAAAAATTCCCCGTATCGTGGTGTTTTCGTGTGTAAAATTTTGGTTCAGTTTGGGTCCCAAACGGGTGCAATACGAAGTGTTGAAGTAGGGGTAAAATTGGCCTTTGGGGGGAGGGGGTGGGGGGCCTTAAGGTTGGTGTGAATGGACTTTAAGTCCAACAAAGGGGTTTTAACCAAGTTAATTCCAGTTAGTCTAACCAGTTAATGTAACTTAACTAGTTTCACTAACTAGAGTTAGTCTACTAAATTGAAGGTTAGTTAAGCTAACCTAACCAACTGTAACCTCAATTATACTAACCTAACTGTAAATGTAACTAGTTAAAGTTAGTTAAACTAACTAGGGTGGATTAATGCTAACTAAACCAACGTTGTTAACCTAACCTAACCTGTCAGACTAACCCAACCTATCCTACTAACTTAACCTAGGTTAGTTTAACGGGTAGGTCAAGTTTAGTTGTTTTTTAAAATATAATAGATAAATAATAATTAATTAATTTTTAAAAATGCGGGGGGGGGGGTTGCACGGCAATGGGAGTCTGTGAGGGGGGGGGGTCGCGAACGGGGGGAGAGGGTGGAGTGGAGAGGAGGGGAGGGGGTAGTGAAGGGAGGGGGATGGGTGGAGGGAGAAGGGGGTGAGGGTACAGGAGGAGGGGGAAGGGGGTGAGGGCGAGCAAGGGGAACGGGGTGAGGGCGCAGGCGGAGGGGGAAGGGGGTGAGGGTGCAACACGGGGTGGGCGAGGAGGGGCGATGGGGAGGCACGGGGTGGGTGAGGAGGGGCAGTGGCGAGGCGTGGGGTGGGCGCCATCGTTGGCGGCTTTGCCTTGGGTTGGTGCTACACGTGGGTGTCAGCAAGCCAATGGGTGTTTCTATGAGCACCATGCCTTAGCACAATAAAGGATTAAGGCCCTTGCTTAATAGGTTAGGTTTTAGGAGCATGGAGCAGCGGGCAAGGGGGGGGAGAGAGCTCGGAGAGAGAGAGAGAGCTCGGAGAGAGAGAGAGAGAGAGAGGAAGGGGGGGGGGACGGTGTTGAATCACGAGGGGGGGGGGGAGGAAGGGGGGGGGGGATGGGGGGTAAAGGGGGGGGAAAGGGTGGGGGTGGAGATGGGAGGGGGGGTGTTGGAAATGGAGGGGGGGGGGGGGGGAAGGGTGGTGGTGAGGGGGGGTTGGTGGTGGAGATGGAGGGGGAATGGAGGGAGGGGGAGGGGAAAAGGGGAGAGGGAAGTGGAGGGGTGGTGGTGGAGGGGGGAATGGTGGAGGGGAAGGGGGAAAAAAGAAAAAAAGGAAAAACTTGACAAACGGAAAACTTTGATGGAAATCCAAAGGGGGGAAGAGATGGTCACCTGAACGCTCTCCAAGTCTTTCTCGATGTAATGGGATTGTTGAGAACCAATGGACGGTGGGTGGATGGCTAGTTTATCGCTGCAAGATGGGCTCGAAGTAACTTACCATGTGAGGATGGGACCAGGGTGCTGGTCGATGGAGAGGGAGGAGTGTCTTGCGTAGGGCTCGGAATGGGGAAGAGGATAGAGGCAAGATGTGAAAGAAAAAGTATGAGAGGGATGGGTGCTCTTTTATAGGGAAGGAGGGGGAGCTGTGGATTTAGTCAAACACATGTGCACCTTTGAATTTGTCCACTTTTGAGTAGTCAAATATATGTGCAGCTCTGAATGTGTCCATGTTTGACTAGGGAGGTGGTTTTAATTTTTCTTTTGGATTATGGAATTTAGAACATTTAATCATTGATTGCCCATAACTCTTGGTGGTTGTGTCAGAATGTGCTTTTGTAAGAAGAAGCTCTACACTATGACAACCATCAAATGGTCTGATATATTCCTTAAGGTGCTGTTTTTTAAAAAAACATGCATTTTCCTAAACCGGTAACGAAGAGTTTTAGCTAGGAATTATTATATTTTTTACTTGAGTTGGAAAAATTTTAGCTCTTCTAGCTCTTGAGTGATATGTTCATGAAAGTTTGAAGTAGTTTGTTTTTTACAGATACTTGCATATGTTTACTTGTTATTTGAGATGCTAGTCTCCCGGGCAGCGGCACCAAATGTTGGCTCTTTCCCACGGCTTTCATAGGAAGAGCAGAGTATTCTCAGTATGCAGGGTTCCGAGGCTTTTTGTCACCTACAGATATATCGAGGTTGTCGTTTGTAGTATACGTGTAGCTTAGGACCTCGAGTCATGTTCCGATGAGAGACGTAGGCTTAAGTGTGGTAAGCAAACATAGTGCATGCATGTGTAAAAGGAATGTGTATCATCATGGTTGAGGTAATGAAGGCTTTTGTCTTCATTGGGGGTTGCAGGGTTTAGGAGGAGTTTAAGGGTCAGAAGAGGTTCTAGAGTTTAGAAGGAGGTTCCAAGGTTTAGAGAGAGGTTCCAAGGTCTAAAGAGGTTCCAGGGTTAGAAGGAGTCCAAGGTTTAGAAGGAGGTTCCAAGGTTTAGAGAGAAGTTCCAAAGTTTAGAAGGAGGTTCCAGAGTTTAGAAGAGGTTCCAAGGTTCAGGGTAGAGTACATGGTGGAGAACTCATCTCCCTTGTAGATCATGGAGGTTAAGGGTTGAGGGACTAAGGGTTTAGGGGGAGCATGGGAGTGGGAGAGAAAGAAGGTGTAAGAGCATGGGGGAAAGAAGAGAGAGGAGGGAGGAGGAGGAGGAGGAGGAGGGAGGAGGAGAAGGGAGGAGGAGGGAGGAGGAGAAGGAGGGTGGAGGAGAGGGGAGGAGGAGGAGGAGGGAGGAGGAGGGAGGAGGAGGAGGAAGAGGGAGGAGGGACCAGGGATGGAGGAGAAAGAGGAAGAGGGAGGAGGAGAAAGGAGAAGGAGGAGGGAGGAGGAGAGGGAGAGGATGGGTTGCAAGGTTGGAGGAGAGGGGAGGAGGAGTTGCAAGGTTAGGACATGCTTTTGGATGTGGAGTGCAAGGAAGCATGGACACTTGAGACAATTGCTTGGAATTACCAAAGTAGAACTCAACGCAATGCCCCAACGAGTCTAGGCTTCATTCCATTATGGGGTATTTATACAAGTTGAAAAGCTTCTTTCTCTGCATGTAGGAATTATAAGACATTCTCTCTCTACATGTAGAACTTGCATATAGAAGTTGCACGTAGGAGTTGCATGTAGAACTCGCATGTAGGAGTTACATGTAGGAGTTGCATGTAGAACTCGCATGTAGAACTCGCATGTAGGAGTTGCATGTAGGAGTTGCATGTAGAACTCGCATGTAGGAGTTGCATGTAGGAATCGTATGTAGAACTTGCATGTAGAACTCACATGTTGGACTCGCATGTAGGAGTTGCATGTAGAACTCGCATGTAGAAGTCGCATGTAAGACTCACATGTAGGAGTTGCATGTAGAACTCACATGTAGGAGTTGCATGTAGGAATCGTATGTAGAACTTGCAAGTTGGATTTGTAAGAGGGATTATTTCTAGCCTTATGCTAGTACAAGCGGAGCTTTGTTGCTACTCTACACACACATTCTATTCTACCGAAGTCCATGTTGGCACAGAGACAACAACTGCACCTTCTACATAGTACACTAGGTACTCTGTTTCATACTCAAATGATGACTCTACTTCCTCGGCTTGACTCAAACTTTGGACCCCGTTTGAACCAAAATTCCACACACGGAAACACCATGCTATGGGGCATTTTTCCAGCCCATTGCACACCATTTTGGCATCCCTATCACTTGCTCATTTGCACCCCCGTGCGAGCCTCATTTTGCACTAATTCGCTCATATCTTTACGTCGTGACCTCCGATTGACGATCTGTCTGCATTGGCACATTTCCCTACACACGTAGGACAATCTTAGGCACATTATTACCACGATGGTCCCCACAACACTAACACCACTCTAACCCTCCAAACAAAACTACATCAACACCCACACTTGCGACAGAGACACCCTTTGCAAATCTCGCCTAATCTGCATGCAACTATGTCTCAACCAACACCTTTGACTCCAATGCTCGCCAAATCCCCATACAACTCCACTGCAACCACCACCCCCAACAATCCTCTACCCCGAATCTCCCCCTGAAATTCAATCAATCCCTTTAACTCCTCTACGCCACAACATGGCTGGACGCTGTTGCGACAATGATGGGGATATCGACCTCGATGCAGAGGCTGACAATTTTTTTAATCGAAGAAATAATAACAATCAAGGCAAGTGCCCCTTGGGAAAACTGGAACTTCCCAAATATAATGGTAGGGGAGATCCAGCCCGATTCCTCCAGCATTTTAATGCCACCTACCGAGCAGGTGGAGATCAATCCCATGAAACCAAGGTGGCTTGGTTTCTCGTGGCCTTAACTGATGAAGCGCTTGAATGGTACCTAAACCTTCTAGTGGAAGAGCGTGCCACATGGGACCTACTTCAAATAGAATTTAAAAGATGCTTTCAAACAGAGAGGCTACAAGATGATCCCGCCCTCCAACTAAGCAAGATTGAACAAGGGCGTCACGAAGATGTACGCATGTACCTGGGCAAGATGAAAATATTAATCGCCAAATGTGACCCACACCCAGATGCAAAGTACCTCACAACCTGGTTCATTGCAGGACTAAAAAAAAAAATTCGAAAGGATATGAAAAAGATTAGCAGCTACTATGAAGTTTTCAGTGCTGCTCATGTGGCAACCATTGACATCAAGGATGGCATGACTGATTCTGACACTAGCAATGATGATGGCAAATCCAAGTGCTTGAAAAAGGGCAAATCCAAGTCCATTGGTGAAACATCAAATGAAGATCACCTAGAGGCCATGACCATGAAGCTGAAAGAAGACATGATGCAGGCCATGGAACAAAAACTTGTCTCAGCCGCCAACTCAGACATATCCACAGTGAGAAAATGTATGGTGTCCACACTGCATGGCCAATCATACAGCAAATGAGTGCTCGGTCCTAAGAGCCAGGATCACTGCACAAGCAAATCCACCGCCAAGGTTGTGGTGCCATATCTGCATCATCGGTGGCCATGATGAAAACAGTTGCATCTTCAGCATGTGCAACAACCTGCCTCGACCTCAACAATACCAAGCGGCACCCATGCCAGTGTATAGGCAATCGACACTTGCATAAGCGCCCCCAGCTCCAAGGGTAAATCCTATTCCCATTCGGATACAAGTCCCACAACTACTCAAGAATCTGAATCCGCGACCATATCCAAGAGCACCAAATCCACCTCCTCAGGCAGTTCTAATACATTAATTATGCCCTTAGAGGGGGGGGGAGTCTTGGTCTTAAGGTTGGTGTGAATGGACTTGAAGTCCAACTGAGGGGTTTGAACCAACTTATTTCCAGTTAGTCTAACTAGCCTATAACCTCCTCAGTTACTGTAACTGGGTGGTTAGTTTAACTAACCTAACTACTTTCACTAGCTGAAGTTTGGCACTAAAATTGAAGGTTAGTTAAGCTAACCTAGCTGTTAGTAACTAACCTAGGTTAAACCTAACCTAAGTTTAAACTTAGGGTTAGGTTAGGGTGTTTTTTTTAAATAATAATAATTAGTTTAAATTAAATTTTCTTTATTAAAAAAAAAAATTTTGGGGGGGGGGTCGCGCTACGGCCGAACGGGAGGGGGGTTTCAAATAGAGGGGAGTGGGGAGGGAGGTGTGAAGTGGAGGAAAGGGGAGGGTGGCTAGTGAGAGGAGGGGGGAGGAGGCGAGCGGTGAGGCGAGGCGGGTGGTGAGGCAAGGTGCTGCGGTGACAGGGTGGTGGTTCCATGGAAGTGGGGTGGGCGGGTGGAAGTGGGGCGAGGGCGAGTGTTGCATCGCCTTGGGCGGGTCTGCGAGCGTTACGCAGGCTATGGGCCATCAGGCTACTGGTTCAGCAAGGCCCAAGCCAAGGGCTTAAGAGCCCTTGAGAGTTAGAAAGGGCCTTAGACCCTTACACTAGGGAGAGGAGTGCTAGCGGGGGGTAGAGAGAGAGGGAGAGACATAGAGAGAGAGAAAGAGAAAGAGAGAGAAGGGGGGAAGGAGAGAAAGAGAGAGAAGGCGGGGAAAGAGAGAGAGAGAGAGAGAGAGAGAGAGAGAGAGAGAGAGAGAGAGAGAGAGAGGGGGTATCCATGAAGGCATTGTAGGAGGACATTTCCAAGGGGAAGCCATAGCAAGAAAAGTTCTCCTCGCAAGCTACTGGTGGCCAACACTGTGGGCAGATGCCTATGAATATGTAAAAGGCTGTGATGTATGCCAACGGACTACTAAACCACAACACAAAGACTTCGATCCCCTAACATTGCACAAAAACCATTTGAAAAATGGGGGATTGACTATGTGGGTCCCATCCATCCAGCAGCAAAAGGAACACAGGCACACTACATCATTGTGGCCACTGATTACTTTACAAAATGGGCTGAAGCTAAAGCAGTCAGAAAGGCAGATGTCAGAAGCACAGCAAGATCCTTATACGAAAATGTGATCACCCAATTCGGATGCCCCATTGAAATTGTGTCAGATAGAGGCACACATTTTGTCAATGAGGTAATCCAAGAACTCTTGTCTAGCTTTATGGTAATCCATAAAAAAAGCACACCCTACTACCCCCAAGGGAATGGATAGGCCGAATCCACCAACAAAATAATATGCATTATCCTCACCAAGGTAGTAGAACCACAGCGTTTTGTTTGGGCAGAGAAACTGAATGCAGCCTTATGGGCATATAGAACCACACTCAAGGTCAGTACAGGGAACAAACCTTTTCAATTGGTGTACGGCCTTGAAATTGTGGTCCCACTAGAATTTGTAATACCAAGCCTATGCATAGCAGTACAAGAATGCATGGGAGACCATGAATCCTCAAAAGAAAGACTCTTTCAGTTGGGGAAGCATCGCCTACCATGCCATGATAATAGAAAAACACAAAAGAAAGGCATGGTTTGATAGAAATCTTAAAGCTAAAGACATCAAGGAATGTGACTTGGTCCTGAAGCATACAGAAACAAGACTAGTCGCCTACCATGCCATGACAATAGAAAAACACAAAACAAAGGCATGGTTTGATAGAAATCTTAAAGCTAAAGACATCAAGGAAGGTGACTTGGTCCTGTTATACAATGCCAAAGTACACAAGGGGAAACTGAAGTATCTAGGTCAAGGACCCTACCGAGTAAGAAAGATGAATCCCATGGGAGTTGTGCTGCTAGAAACATTGGATGGAGTCCAATTCAACACAATAATAGATGGGAGCTGATTGAAGCACCATGCAAGCCATCCCTGACAAAAATGAAGATTTGGGAAACCAAGTCTTCCTTAGTTAGGATTAGATTCTCATGAGCACTCACTAGCATATGCACGTTTTTGCACATATAGTTTGCACTAGATTATTACATGCACACTCATTGGCATATGCACGTTTTTGCACATTTATAAAGACCTAATCAATTTTGTATTAGGGATGATTGAGTCTTAGTTTTCCTATTAAATCCCACAAATAAGCATATAGTTAGACACATCACGTGCACTCACACGATTTTACATAGGCACATAATAGATTGCATCAATAATAGTATCACACACTTTCATTCCATACTCTCAAAGCATGCAATGAATTCACAAGCAGGACAAGAAGCTATGCCAAAACTCAAGATGAATTGGCAAAAGAGTCTATAGCCTCAGCAACGAGAACCCCCGCCAAACATCACAACCATCTCCTATATGCAAAAATATCAGACTTGCATACAAACTTATCTATAAGCTCAATGATACGAGTGCAATTGCATCCAACATGTATGCAAGATAGCAAGAAATGCCAGCCTCAAAAATGATACCCCCTGCTAAACCTCTTCCCAAGAAGATTCGATGGCAAAGTCCACAACCTCAGCAACGAGATGGATGCGTCAATTTTACGAGCAAAAACCTATGAGCAAGTTTATACGAGCGTGTTTTTCAAGAGATTTTAAAAATAGTATTTCTTTAGGAAACATGGTTTTTACGCTTTTATTTTCATTAGAACTAGATCCCTTTATCATAAAAATATACAAACTAGTCATTCATTCATTTTTACATAACATAAATCTTCTTATTCATAGACATCCCTTTGTACCCTTGTTATTACCTTAAAAAAGTATTGAAAAATAATTCATTTAAGAAACGTCCCTCATAATCACTCTCAACATAATAATATTGTACATAAATAATTACTTATTAAACACATTTATATCATATGGCAATATCTTTCAAGTGTTTTTATAGTATTAATAACAATATATTTATGGACATGTTTCTACAGAAGTTTGAATTACTGTAAATAAGTATTAACTTGGGCTTATATATCACTCTCATAAAATACATGTAATATTTAATACTATATATGCAAGGTTTTCCAAAATATAACCCCATAGATGTGCTCAAATGGGGTTTTTCGATCAATTTGAGTGGCTGAATGACTATATTTGGACATTGGATGTGAAAGTTATGTCACTTTTAAAAGTGTTGTCCAAGGTAGTTTCGCCACCGAAACTACCTTGAAAGACCTTGTTCAAAGGGGTTTCGCTGGCGAAACTACCTTGATGGCTTGCTTCAATGAGTATTCTTTGGGGAAACCCTTTCATGAAGATAGGGTGAGAGAGGTTTTTCAATGTCACCCCCTATTAAGTAAAAAGTTGTAAGAAGGATCATAAGGGAATTTTTATAGAGAAGTCTACTCTACATGTGGGTTTCTTCAAAAGCCATCCCATTATGTTCTCACCATTCCCAAAGATTCACATAAATATTCGTGTATAAAATAGGCATTCCTATAATACTTTTCATATTTCTAAGTGAAACTATGTTTTCTTCTGATCCATTTTTGTCATATTTTTGCATAGTTGGAAGCTTTTTTTTTCCTTCGCTCGGACGCTCGGAAGATTTCGCTCGGAAAATGCTCATCCCCACAACGAGATCCCCTATGAAATTCACAGCCGTCTACCCCTCCTTAAGAGGAGATAAGCTTCCTGACTACAGACCACAAATTGTATGGTGCAAAAGCATTATAGTTGGAATGACTCGCATGCCACAAGCTCGACAGCCACTGGGTTATGCACATGGCATTCCAACTCTAAAATCAAAATAAGCCATAACCCGAGGACGGGTAATAAAATGGATCCGGGAAACACCTATTTCATTAATTTTGGACTCTAGCATTGTCCAAATTCATTTTGTGAGATAATTCTGGATAAAACATTTCAAAAAAAGAGGCTCTTATAAAACAAAACATTGAGTCAAAAAGGAAGATTTAAAAAAATCAAATTAGAAAAAATGACGTGAGATGTTAAAAATAGAGTACATCACATTGTTAAAAGAGACAAAAAAGTAAGATTTTAAAAAATCAAATTAGAAAAAATGGCATGACATGTTATGAAAACTAGAGTACATTTCAAAAAGAGCACATCACATTTGTAAAGAAGTAGATCATATTACTCAAAGCCATATGGTGTCAAAAAACACCTTAATACAGTCTCTCTTAACATCACATTTATACAAGAAGTAGATCATATTACTCAAAGCCATATGGTGTCAAAAAACACCTTAATACAAAGCCATATGGTGTCAAAAAACACCTTAATACAAAGCCATATGGTGTCAAAAAACACCTTAATACAGTCTCTCTTATCTAAGTCTAGAAGATCTCATCATTGGTCTCTCTTATCTTCTCAACAACCCAATCCTTCACTGCCTCCACAGCTGTATCCTCAACATAATTACATGCGAAGAAGAAGTTTAAGCAATCACAAATTGTTTCTTTATAATTTCTCTGAGAGGCTCTTATTGTTCTCTCAGCATCTGCATCAAATCGCCCATGACGAGAGCTGCGATAACGCAGGTTACTTAAGAAGTCTAATAGATCTTGTCATGCTTTTATCATACGTCTTAGAAGTCTTTCACTGTCTGCTATCTTGAGAGTCTCCTCCCTCTCTGCGTGCCTTTGTGCAGCAAATTCCTCTCTCTCCATACATGTGTTAAAGGAGAACCTTGTCGAATTCTGGCCTCTCTCTGTGCTCCTTGATCAGCAATCCATTCTTTGAGATTGTTAATTCCAAACTCCACGTCTTCGACAATGCCAAGGACATCCATGGGTGGGGAGATGATAAAGAAAGGGAGATGGACTACGATGCAAGAAAGAAGAGAGTGTCTGCGGAAGAACTAGGATAGAAGAATACTTGGTTATCAGGATGGATGAAAGAAGACTCTGAGAGTGTTTGCGGAAGGACTAGGATAGAAGAATACAAGAAGAATACAAGTTAATGAGAAGCACTAGGATGCAAGAAAGAAGAGAGTGTCTGCGGAAGAACTAGGATAGAAGAATACTTGGTTATCAGGATGGATGAAAGAAGACTCTGAGAGTGTTTGCGGAAGGACTAGGATAGAAGAATACAAGAAGAATACAAGTTAATGAGAAGCACTAGGATGGATGAAAGAAGAGAGTGTTTGTGGAAGAACTAGGATAGAAGAATACTTGGTTATCAGGATGGATGAAAGAAGACTCTAAGAGTGTTTGCGGAAGGACTAGGATAGAAGAATACAAGTTACTCAGAAGGACTAGGATGTAAGAAATAAGAGAGTGTTTGTGGAAGGACTAGGATGGAAGAATACAAGTGCACTAAGGCACGATGTGTTCACTACGATAAGGATAAGGGTTGGAATAAAGTGAGTGGCACGATGTATTCACTATGATAAGGGTTGGAATAAAGCGAGTGGAGATTGAATGCTCTACTTTAAGTGAGTGGAGATGATAAGGATAAGGGTTGGAATAAAGTGAGAGAAGCATTGCGAATGCTCTACTTTAAGTGAGTGGAGACTGTCCAACTGAATAAAATTCTCATCACACAAGGATTTATTTCCAAATAATCACATCATCACACATTCATATCATAAAATTGTGTGCATGAAGAAATATATTACAAATATTACATCATCACATATTCATATCAAAATTCTCATCACATAAGGATTTATTTCCAAATAATCACATCATCACACATTCATATCATAAAATTGTGTGCATGAAATAAATATATTACAAATATTACATCATCACATATTCATATCAAAATTCTCATCACACAAGGATTTATTTCCAAATAATCACATCATCACACATTCATATCATAAAATTGTGTGCATAAAGAAATTATATAAATATCATGATTATGCCACTTAAGTAATAAGTCACAAATTGGTGTATAATCAACAAAAACTACAAACACAACATCATACATGCATCACAACTCTTGTGATGCTTCTAGTGGAGACTGTGGCAACTCTTTGGATGCTTCCAATGGAGGCTGTGGTGCTGTAGATGTACACTCGGTCTCTACTTCTTTTGTAGTATGTAGTGCTTTCGGAGTAGACTCAGTATCCTCTTCCTTAAATGCAAGTGGAGGTGGTGGCAACTCTTCTGATGCTTCTAGTGGAGGCTGTGGTGCTGTAGGTGTACATTGGGTCTCTACTTCTTCTGTAGTGTGCAGTGCTTTCATAGTAGACTCAGTCTCCTCTTCCTTAAAGGGAAGCTCTGGTATTGCTTCAGTTGCACGTTGTATTCTAATGGCAGCAATTAGGTCTCGAATGATTTCAGCCCTAAACAATTGTATATCCTCCTCTGAATATTTGAGCTCCAAAGAGTCTTCCGATGAGATCTGTGGCTTAAGTGAGAAAATTTCTTTGAAAATCAACATGCAGTTGTAGGCAACTCTCCACCCACAACTATGCCCATCTTCCTGCTCTACTACTAAACGCTTTTGGAAGTCTATCGAGTCTTTGTACTGTCCTATTTCTCTGATAGCAGATACCAACTTCTCAATCGACCTACTCATCGTGACATATTAAAAAAACTTAGTGTATCTATCACATAATGTACATCATATAGAAGTAACAACAGATTAATAGAATACTTACGTTTGCACTGAGCCATGAAAGCCTGCAATCGAGTTAACAAACCAACAATAGTTGTCTTCAAGGTTCCAAACCACCAGACTCCATTGTTCCCTACACGAATAATTAAGAACCATTATTATTTAACACAATGTTGCCAGTATAAGATGAAAATAAAGGTTGCCATGATACTTACATCTCATGATATGCCATAAATAGGACTCGCACGCCATGTAAATGTAAAGGCTGTAATAATTTACAAACATCGGCTATTGTCTGCTATCGCTAAGTATAGGAGAAAGGAGGGAATCCAACATATACACACGATTTTGTATGACTCTACCAAATCGTGAGATAACTATACTGCACCAACAAATAAATGAATATTAGCTTATTAGATTTAATCAAAATAAATGAATATTAGCTTATTAGCTTATTAGATTTAATCAAAATATTGAATTATCAAGTAGAGAAAAAGTTTGTATCGAACCTGAGAATGGCCATCATAACGTTGTTATTGACCTCATTTGAAGCTCTAGAGAGAATTGAAATCTCCTCTCCCCCAAATTCAAGATACTGAGGTCTATGTTGAATCATAACCCTAACATTAAAAGAGCTTCCCAATTCTTTTAATGAAGCCATGGTTGTAGAGTTGAGGTCATCTATCCTCTTTGACTCTTTGATGGCATTCATTTCGCAATCAATGATTGCTCGAATGGTACATGTTATAAATGCATAGAGATGCAAATCCGTATATGTTGATAGTGTGGTGTCATTTTGCATCTCAAAAATTTGACCAAGTACCAAAAAGCAATTGTAGCCCACCCTCCATCCACAATTATAGATGTGGCGTTTTATACATGCTGCAATGTAGTCATATTTTCATGTTGTTTCCCAATGGTAGTAATTAGATGCTGAATACTCTCAGCCCGAAATGCTAGCAGATCAGCTTCTGTATATGATTCCATTTTGACTGGTAACTCCAAATCAAAAATCTCTCTAAGAAACAACATGCAGTTGTAGGCAACTCTCCACCCACAGCTGTGTCCATCTTTTTGCTCCACTGGCAGACGTCTTTTGAATACTTGATCTTGTTGCTCCGTGGTTGTTCTGACAGCAGATACTAGCCGATATGTAGCACTGTCCAGCATGACATATGAAATATATTAATATGTCATGATCATAAGATACAAAATAAGAAAGTATTAAAAATGTTAAGAGAATAATTACCTTGGGGAGTTGGCATGATAGCCTTCTATTGAATTCACAAACCATAAATGGTTGAGTTCAAGGTCCCAGAAGATAAGACTCCAATGTGAGCTACACGACCAGAATAAAAATGATTATTGTTTTACACAAACTTGCCAAAGAAATAGTAAAAATAAGGTTAGAGTTGATACTTACGCCTCATGATAAGGCATTAAGATGACTCGCACCCCATCTAAATTCAAAGGGCTTAACCAGGTACAAACATCTTCTATAGTCTTTTGAGGAGAGCTAAGAATAGAAGAAAGGAGAGCATCGAGCATGTAGACACGATGCTGCACTGTACTAGGAAGCTGAGAAATAACTACACTGCACCAAGAAATAAACAAACATTAGCTCATAGAATTGATTTGCATTCTGCACTAGGAAACTGATATATAACTGAACTGTGAATAAATAAACAAATGTTAGCTTATTGAAGTAGCAATAAATAAATAAACATTACCTGAGAATGGCCAAGATAACATTGTCATCAACCTCTTTTAAAGGATTGGAGAGGATTGAAACCTCCTCTCTACCAAAGCTTAAATACTGAGGTTCTCGTTTCAAAACGATCCTAACTTGAAATGAGCTCTCCATTTTATCTAATGTAGCTAAATTTGATTTTTCAATCAAATTTAGAGGTGGTTGCATTGTTGAAGTAGAAGGGAGTGCCTCTGTATTGACTTCATCCATTTCTTCTCCCTCTATTGCCTGTAAACAAATATGAGAGATTAGATTCATTATCTTTAAATTTAAATCTTATTTAAAAAATTGTATTTAGTTGAGAAATAGAGAGTTCATACCGCTAAGTATTGTCGTAGTGGCCTTTTTTCATAACCCTGCGAGCCATAATTATCAAAGAAGGCATCATTATATTTGTCTTCATCCACCAACCTCTCTGTGAATGGGTCATGTAAGTCCATCTTTTCATCATTAACAACTGGGACATTATGATCTTCAAGGTAATCATCCATGTCATCGGTGTCCTTGTGGTCTATCTCTTTTTCATAGCCTGTGGTTAGATCTGCTTGGAGCTGGAAATAGGCCATGAAATGCTTATTTTCAATAATATTGGTGGAGTTGCCTTTTCTTAGGAGATCCTCAAATAAATATCCCATCCTGCACAAGGTGACCTCCCAACCTGCCGACAGCAAATTCTCCAAGCATGGTAAGCAAGAGACTCCCACTTTTTGCAGGACTTCCATAGTTGTTTTTTTGATAATGTATGGACCTGGGAATATCTTGCTCTTCTAGCATCAATCTCAAATTATTTGAATTCCCTCTTATGTTCTTTTGTAAGGAGTGATCAGGGTTGGGACTCTGCATACACAGAAAGAATGATTCAAGAGTTTGAATCGCTATGCCACATTCTCTCTTGCCTCTCTTTGCTACATAAACACCACTATAGATCTTCAAATCTGATGAATATGCTCGCTCTAGAGTAACCTGCATGGCTTCTTTGTCTTTTTTATCAACAAATATGACAATGTTGCAAATCGCCACTTTGCTAATGGTGGTATATACTATTCTATCAATGAAGTTATGGATATCATCGCTAGAAACTTCATTGATAAAGAATAGTTGTGGCTTATCCCATGCTGACTCATTCTTGAAGAAGTTATCTTCTGAGACTCCCCTGAAGTTGACAAGCTTTCCAGACTCTGTCGTAACCTCTACATTGAATTGAAAGCTTTGGTGCATATCTGTCGGCACTCTTATCTCGCTGATTAATCTTTCCACATATGCAACCACCTGTTGTGGGATCTCTTTTCTCATATAAGAGGTTACTATTTCCGACCCATCTTCATCCTTTTTAATCCACCTGTTTGCCCATAGCTTTACCTTGGGTGTTGACAAAGAAGCTATATGCTTCACCACATTATAGTCAATGTTGTAAAGAATAAGGGAGAGAGATAGGAGACTCAAGTTCAGCTTTCTTCACAACACACAAAAGAGAGAGGACACAAGGTTGGAGGGTGAAGCCTTTCTTCACTTTTGCACACAACAACAATACAATAGAAGAGGGAAATACCCTATATGTCAAAACCTAGAATACGTGGTTCATATGTGAACCCAAACCAAAAACATACGTGGTAGTCTAACTACACCACGAGTACAACTAACATAGGCGGTGACATAAATGATAGTCACCCAGGAGATATGTCGGGGATAGAGCTTGATATCTCAACACTCCCCCTCAAGCTCAAATCCATCTCACGTACACCAAGCAAGCTCCTAAATCTGCGAAGCTTCTCGGTACCCAATGCCTTCATAAAGATATCAGCCACCTGCTCCTCAGTGCTGACATAGACAAGATCAATCTCACCAGCTAGAACCTTCTCTCTCACAAAGTGATAATGCACCTCAATGTGCTTCGTTCTAGCATGATAAACTGGGTTATTAGCAAGCATGATGCTGCTAATGTTGTCACAATGAATGACAACTGCTGCATGAACTGACTGTCCCATATCTGCAAGTAGCTTCCGTAACCAAGCTACCTCACATGCAGCCATTGCTGCACCCCTGTACTCAGCCTCTGTGCTCGACAAGGCAACTGTTGGCTGCTTCTTGCTGCTCCAACTGATGGCACCACTCCCAAGGGAAAACATAAAACCACTAGTAGATCTCCTGTCTGAGACACTACCAGCCCAGTCAGCATCTGTGTATCCATGTACCTGTAATGCACACCCAGCTTCATAAAACAGTCCATAATGCAATGTGGACTTCACATACCGCAGTATGCGCCTAGCCGCATCCAAATGTGGCTTCCTCGGTGCCTGCATAAACTGACTCACCAGCCCCACAGCATAGCTCAAATCTGGCCTGGTTATAGTCATGTAAATCAAGCTACCTACGATGCGCCTGTACATAGTAATATCTTCAAGAAGCTCACCTGACTCTGCATTGAGCTTCACATTCTGCTCCAATGGAACAGAGATAGGCTTACAGCCTGTCATCCCATATTTGGACAGCATGTCCAAACCGTATTGCCTTTGCAATAGCCATATCCCACTCGGGGATCTAATAACCTCAATGCCCAAGAAGTAACGCAGCTCTCCCAAATCCTTCATCTCAAATTTCTGCTTCAACAGCAGCTTCACTTCATTAATGTCTGCATCACTATCACCTGTAATAATCAAGTCATCAACATAGATGACTATAAGCACAATCCCTCTGTTTGTCCTTTTCACATAAAGTGAAAAATCTGAGTTGGAAATCTGAAATCCAATAGTGACAAGATATTGCCCTATCTTGTCTGACCATGCCCTCGGCGCCTGTTTTAAGCCATACAAGGCTTTGCACAACCTGCATACAAAATTGGGATGTGCATTATCCTCATAACCTTCTGGCTGCATCATATAAACCTCTTCCTGCAAATCACCATGCAAGAAGGCATTTTTCACATCCATCTGATGCAAAGACCATCCCTTTGCAGCAGCCATAGCAATTACTGCTCTCACGGTTGCCATCCTTGCAACTGGGCTGAAAGTTTCCTCATAGTCAATTCCATATGTCTGTGCAAAACCTTTGGCAACCAATCTTGCCTTGTACCTGCTAACAGACCCATCAGCATTGTGCTTTACTTTGTAAACCCACTTGCAGCCAATAGCCTTCTTATCATGAGGCAAAGGCATCAAATCCCAAGTGTGGTTTGCATCCAAGGCAGCCATCTCTTCATCCATAGCTGCTTCCCAATTTTTATGCCCTGCTGCATCCTCAAAACATGTGGGCTCTGGCTCCTCTAGAACCTTGACCATATAAGCATAGTGATGTGCTGTATACCGATCATATCTCAGCCTGTCAACTGGATACTTAATACGAGTGGATTTCCGTACAACTGGATCAGTTGCAGGAGTCTTTAAATCATGCCTGCTTTTCCTTGCACCAAGTGTAACAACAGAAGGAATCCCAAGTTCCTCATCAAGGCTCATTTCAGAGCCACTTGACTCTCCATCAACATGAGAGCTACCAGCAGACACATCAAACACTGGAGCATGGTCCACTTTTTCTTTTCCCTTATGTGATACCTGCACAACACTATCAGGACTGCCATGTGACGATTCACTAGATCTCAATCTCCCTGTCCATGCATTAGATCCACTAGTAGAGGACTCTCTGGGTCCACTCAAGGCTTGAGATTGCTGCTCTGCATTTATTGCAGCATTCCCATTTCCTGCATCTGCATCTCCTACCATAACAGTTGGTGCATACCAGCTGCTCATTTCATCAAAAACAACATCTCTGCTCACTTGCATTTTGCGGGTGGAAGGGTTATAACAGCGATACCCTTTCTGGTGCTGAGCATATCCAATAAAGATGCATTTTTCTGCCTTTGGATCCAACTTTGTTCTCTTCTCATCAGGAACATGAACATAAGCTATGCAACCAAATACCTTCAAGTGAGAAATATCTGGTTTTTGGCCTGTATACATTTCTTCAGGCGTCATGCCATGGACAGCTGCAGTGGGGGTTCTGTTCATAATATAAACAGCAGTTGCTACTGCTTCAGCCCAAAAATAATCAGGCATGTTTTTCTCATTTAGGATCGCCCGTCCTACTTCTGCAATATGCCTGTTCTTCCTTTCTGCAACCCCATTCTGCTGAGGGGTAGACCTGCATGAGTACTTCCTTTGAATTCCCTGTTCTTTCAGATATTCACAAAATTCTTCTGAAAAGTACTCTCCCCCTCCATCAGATCTTAGCACTTCAATATGCACACCTTTCTCTTTTTCAACCATGGCCTTAAAAGCCTTGAAATGGCTGAACACTTCACTTTTGTGCTTCATAAAATAAATCCACACCTTCCTAGTGTAGTCATCAATAAACGTCACATAATAATGGCATCCACCAATAGAAGCAGCTTTGGTTGTCCAAACATCTGAATGGATCACTTCCAAAGGTCTTCTGCTCACCTTAGCATTTTTAGGAAATGCATGTCTGGCCTGCTTACCCATTTGGCATGCTTCACATACCTTTTGCATTCCCTCAACTCTGAATTTAGGCAAACCTGCAACAATGTTTTTCGTTTGCATAGATTTCAGCCTTTGTATATTCACGTGCCCAATGCGCTTGTGCCATATCTCAATATCTGCAATGACACCTCTCCCATGCGCAAACATAGCAGCTTTTACCTCAGGCATATCAACATCCAAGGTGAACATTCTGCCATTTTTATTGCCTTTCGCAACCAAGCGGCACTTATTTTTCAAGTCCTCAACAAAACATCCATCAGGATTAAATCTAACCTGCAGACCTTGCTCAACCATCTGGCCAACTGAAACCAGGTTCTTAGTGATTTTTGGAACATGAAGTACATCTGCCAAGTACTTTGTTTTGCCATCCTGCATAGCCAATGGCACTTTACCAACCTGCGTAATTGGGTGCGCAGTATCATCACCTGTTTCAACATAATCTGGCTTATCCAAATTTCTGACATCATGAAACCACTCACCATGACTGGTCATGTGGTTAGAGGCACCTGAATCAACATACCAAACATCATTGCAAGCTGCAGCATCTCCTGACATGGAGTTAACCATATGCTGCATCACAAAAAGGTGCTCATTTCTGTCGTCACCATGCCCACTTGATGATGCATAGTTGCTTTGCTGCAACTTCCCACTTTTGATGTCATTCTGCTTTTTATAGCATGTATTCTCCTTGTGTCCAGGCTTTCCACAATAATAGCATTCTGTGCTGCTATTTACTTGCTGGTTCCTTTGCCATGAACCACGGCCTCTTTGGCTCCCCCTGCCTCTAGAACTACCACGTCCTCCTCCATAGGACTGGTTTTCCTGTTGTTGCTGTTGGTTCTGATTTCCTGCACGGCCACCAGAACGGCCTCTTCCTCTACCCCTGCCTCTACCTGTATTCGAGTAGAAAGCAGTCTCTTGAGAAGTTGAGGTGGCTGAACCACCATTCCTTTGCTCTTCACTCAGCAAGAGAGCAATAAGTTCCTGAAAATCAGGAAATGTTTCACGGACTCCAATGGATGTCCGAAATTGTGCATAATCTTTCCCAAGACCATTCAAGGTCACGGACACTAAGTCCTCATCATCAACAGGTGCTCCAATGGAGGCAAGAGAATCTGCAAGGCCTTTCACCTTCAAGGAATACTCATTTATATTCATATTTTTCCTTTGCACATTGTGCAACTCCTGCTTTAGCTGCATCTTTCGTGCTTTGGTATTTGTGCTATACAGCTTCACCAATGTATCCCATGCCTCCTTAGGCGTCTCTAGATCCTGTATATGCACAATCATAGAATCTGAAATGCTAACGGACAGCCAATACAGGCATTTTCTGGCTTTTTCATGCCATTCTTTAAAGGCCTTCAATTCAGCAGGAGTGGGAGCAGCACCCAAAACTGGTTCTGCAGTTTCACCACTGATGTAATCCCAAACTCCCTTTCCCATAAAGAAGTTTGTCATCCTGAACTTCCATGCTTGGAAGTTGTTCTTGTCAAGCTTCTCACTGACAATGGTAGACAGATTCTCAGACATTTTACAAATCACGAAATGCAACAGCAACCTGTAAACACAGCAAATGCCTCAGAAGGGCAAATAGCAAAACTTCTGCAAAGAGCCTCACAGGGGCAGATTTGCAACACTGACGAAAGTGGTATTTCACCACACAGTCACTTCCTCGTGACGATTTTGCATCAACAGGCAACAGGCATGAATCTACAACTCCCAATATCTCTGCACATAGGCATACGATGCAATTTCTGTGGCACCTTTCCACCGACTAGCCGCGCGGTGGTCGCACAGCAAAAACAGGGCCTTTTTCTGAGTGCCTGTGAAGAACTTCCGCCTTCAAAACGGGCCCCGAAACGGCCTCAAATCAAAAAAATAAAGTCACCAAGGGCTTTGCCCTGTCCTGCAGCATATACTGCGCTCTCGCCGCACCGCGAAGGGCCTCTCAATCTGAAGCAGTGCACTCCTGCACTTCTGGCTGTGCTACCTGCAGAGATTTGCTCCCAAACTCGAAATAGGAAAGCTACACTGGTCCTCTTACCAGGACACCAGAAACTTGGCTAGCTTTCTTGAGCTCCTTACCACGAACAAGGCTCTGATACCATGTAAAGAATAAGGGAGAGAGAGACTCAAGTTCAGCTTTCTTCACAACACACAAAAGAGAGAGGACACAAGGTTGGAGGGTGAAGCCTTTCTTCACTTTTGCACACAACAACAATACAATAGAAGAGGGAAATACCCTATATGTCAAAACCTAGAATACGTGGTTCATATGTGAACCCAAACCAAAAACATACGTGGTAGTCTAACTACACCACGAGTACAACTAACATAGGCGGTGACATAAATGATAGTCACCCAGGAGATATGTCGGGGATAGAGCTTGATATCTCAACAAATGTTACAATGAGTAAGTGGAATTTGTTTCTCTGACAGCAAATACTTGATGGCACTATGCACTGTATCACGCCTCACCTGTACATTGATGCATTCTTCCATGCAGTGGTCTTTGTCTTTTTTTCCAAAAAACCATTCTTTCTTTAAAATTTTTTGTGCTGCCATGGATGCATACTTATCAGGTAAGTACTTTATAGGCCTCCACATCCTTGCCGTCAACTCCTTCTTATCCATTACCTTTGACTTGCCGGAGATAAACAAAGGAGCTTCATAGGTCAGCTGTCCACGCTCACAAGCAATGCACGTTTCAAGCATCTCATTGAACACTTCAACAGGACGAAATATGATAAAAGTGTAGTCGGCATATCTGTCCCTCACCACCTTGAGGATTGTCATACTTTCTTCCCGCTCTTGGGTTCCCCTAGGCACAACTGCACTCAAACAAGTATAAAAGTTTGTGAGTGTGTCGGCGTCTACTTTTGTGACCTTTTGCTTCAAATCAGGATTTGGAGAACCAAATGTTGTCCATATCACCCTTGCCTTCTGTAAGACCTCTGATGTTGAGGATATCTTACACTTTCCATGGACATAATGATTAAGTCTTTATGACTCAATCAAATACTTAATCTCATGCTTGAATATACAGATCGTTGCAGGATAATAATGGAATGAGCTTATCTTTACAAATTGTTCTGGAGTGAGTCTTTTGCCCTCCTTTGCTTCCCTTGTGATCTGATTACAAGCATAAGCCCAATGTTGACCATCAATGGGCTGGAATCTGCAATGAAGGAGAAATTCCTTCTTGACTTCCTTTAGCATATTCTCTCCTTGTGCCTCTTCGCCTTGTTCATGTGGAATATTTTTTAGAGTGTTTTTAAAGAATTGACTGAAGATCTCCTCGAAATGTGTAGGCTCTGTAAATGTTATTTGATCCAAAAAACTATTTTTGGTTGGACAAAACATTATTGGGCGCAAGACCACATTGCTTGCCACAGGTTTCTTACCATCTCTCAAAGCCTCGTATATTTGCATTGCATAGGATATATCAAGGCTTCGGCTATTAGTAAACAGAGCTGCAGCTTCCACATCTTTGGCATTCACAAACCACGTCCTTTGACCCCAGATATATCCCACATCATCATCTGTAACTGCTTCATTAAGACGCAGATTAAGATTTTTGATTGATGTGAGTTCATCCTGATCATCTTCAGCCTCGGATTCTGAGTCTTCTTCATCTTTCTCTTTTTTTGACCGTTTTTCATCCACATTATCTTTCTCTACAGTGGGACGATGTCTTTTCTTACTGCTTGGAACCGTGGCTCTTGCAGTACTAGCCTTTTGCATTTCACGTCGTGGTTTGCTAGCAAGAGCTTCTAGCATAACTGCAGTGGATCGACCTTGATCTTCTTCAATTTTTGCTGATTCCCGTGCACTCAAGGCTTGTTTTTCATCATCCTTAGTTACATCCACCATTTCTGGCTCTAGAAATTTGCGCTCATGTTCTACAGGTTTGTGACAGTGTGCCTGTTCTTCTTGTCCCTGCATTGAAGTCTGAGCTTTTTGATCTCCTTCATGTGATGATTCTTGCATATGGGGAGCATATTCTGCATCCTGAAAGTATTCAAACATTATCTTTGCATGCATCCTTTTTGCCACCACACTAGGAAATTGCTCCCAAGTATATGAAAGAGTCTCCAATGCCCTTTGCAGCTCTGGAAACTTTGATGGTTGAGGAGGAGGCATCACAAAGGTCTTTGCGTCTCTCCTTGACACAATAAAATGCATACTGCCAACTTCAGGATCTGAACTCTTTGTTAAAATATCCACAAAGGTGTCTTTTCGCTGAATTATTATGCCTACTGCAAGGCTTGAAGTCATATCTTTTTTGAAGAAAGTAGCATCCCATGGGTCTTCAACACCATTGAACTCCTTTTTGACATAAGTAGAAAGAGTCTCTTTTCCTTTTGATGAAGAAACCAAGCTCTTCTACCCATGTGATATCGAGTCCACCTACCAAAGCCATTGGGGCTATATTCCTTTCCTTTGAAATTCAAAGTGACATCAGAAACCCATTCTCTGATTTCAGAGTCATTTAGCATAGCCATCACATTAGCTGATTGCTCCATAATCCTACAAGAAAAGATAATGAAGAATTTAGATACATACAAGTAAAGTACAATATACAACCCTTGATACAATAAATGTGGGAAATAGCCCAAAAGGCTTTACAAGGCTTCATATGGCTATAAATGTGGGAAATAGCCTAAAAGGCTTTACAAGGCTTAAATATTTGTACAAATGTAAAAGAATTAGCCAATAAAGCTTTACAAGTAATATAAAATGTCGTCTAGTGATAAAGCTTCAATCTTCGTGAAGATTCATGTAATCTGTCCATCCACTAAAAACTGTTCCACTGATATCCACTTATGCAGCCCACATGATATCCACTTATGCATCCCACTGATACTCGTTAATTAGTGAATGGTCGGGATGGTCGGGTTTATTACAAGGCGCTTCATATGACAATAAATGTAAAAAATAGCATAAAAGGCTTTACAAGGATTTTTATGACAATAAATGAGCTTAAATATTTATACAAATGCAATAAAAATAACCAATAATCATCAAGCTCCAATATGTCCCATGACATGTAATCTGTCCACTAATATATGTAATCTGTCCACTGATATCTGCTCATGCAATCTGCCCACTGATAAACTTCTTGGTAAATGGTAAAAGGTCTTATTTAATAGCATGTTATGAGTGTTAAACCGCATGTGAGCGAAGGGACTGACAACGATTAGGAACTAGTTAGAAAAATTTGAGCATGGCTTCGATTGGCAACTTGGAGAATTGTCTCTCCTCTAAGGCAATCTAATCTATGCTAAACTATGCTAAACCAACCGTCGAAGCGAAGAAAAGCAATAAATAATTTCTTTTGCTGTGTTCATTGTTTAAGAGGCTTAAATATGCAAAAGAAGGGGTTGTGATGTAGAGGCTAAACTTGCATGTGATATAAATGAAGAACAAGTATCTAAAGAAAAGTTAACATTTTTCAATTTAAAAGATGAATATATATAAAAATATTATCTCACCTTCAAAACAAACCATAAATTCACTCTTTTATAATTTTTTAAAAGTATAATA